>NC_141930.1:24209107-24360622 GCF_057802395.1 Ceratotherium simum simum | reverse complement strand
GGTGCTCTGGACAGAACAGATTATGAATCTCCCCCAAGATGCTATACCTGAACCATGCAAACTAAGAATATTAGAGGAATGGCCCCCAAAAGATGCTGGAAAATGACAAAAATTTTCACTTAGTAACTTAAAGTAGAAAATTAGAGGCAAGTTTTCTTGCCATTCTCTACTTGCCATCCAATGTAGCAACTAGAAATTAGGAAGTTGAGTTTTGTTTCTGTTTGGCAACTAATTCCGTGGGTAACCTTGGGAAAATGGCTTATTACCTGTAGACCTGAGGTTTTTCATCAGCAAAGACCAATGAGATTGGACTACAGCAGTGGTTTTCAAATTTTATCACTCACCAAAATTGCAGGAGGGCTTGTTAAAACTCTGATTACAGGGTCCCCACCTTGGAGAGTCTGATTCAGTAGATTGCAGGGAGGATGAGTGAGAATTAGCATTTCCAACAAGTTCCCAGGTGATCTTGATATGTTGGTCCAGCGACCACTCTTGACAACACTGGACTAGATAATTTCTTACAACCCTTTTTATCACTTAATGCTACAAATCTATAATTTTACTTCCATGGAAATCCCCTCCGTGCTTATGTCAGGGATGGGAAACAGGTTTGCCCTCACAGACCAAATCTAAACAATTGGAATGCTGGGCTACAAAGAATTCTGAGGCAAACTCCATGCTCAAGCAGAAAAGAAAGGTGGCATTGGTTTGTGATGTCTCCCTTCACCGTGGAGGATAAATGGGCAAGCCTGCCACATACCCTGACCTGGATAGTCTAGCTATACTGTTTGGGGGACAGTCTAGTGTTCATGGTATAAGAAATATGGAGAATAACCATAGTGTGAGACAAGCATCTTGAAAAAAACTCATATTTTCTAGTCTAGGCTAAAAATAAGCAAACATGATGATGATAATGATGGTGATGATGATGATGGCGATGGTGATGGTACATATTGTTAGTGTGGCACTTAAAGCACTTTCACACAGTGTCTTATTTGATCCTCTCAACAGCCCTTGGTAATAAGCAGAGCAGAAAAGTGACAAATCATCACTTCAAAATAAAAACATGAAAAAGATTGATTTGAAAAATCAATGAAACATCACTTCTGGTTAAGACATTAGTTGCTTTGGAGGCCAACTAAAGACTCCAGACATTTTGTTGTGCCCCAGTCGAGAGAAGGTGGACTTCGTGAGAATAAATAGGTGACAAAGGGCAGTCTCCACTTCCACCAAAGGAAAGCACTTGTTGCTAAGAAACCAATAAAAATCATTAACCCCTTTTAGCCCAAAGACAAAATTTCAAAGTGCAGTTCTTTATTTTTATATTTAGAAGGACATAGTTTTTGTGTAATAAACTTTTTATTGATGTGTAACATACATTCGGAGAACTACCCAAAGTGTAAATGTGCAGCCAAGTGAATTTTTAGAAAATGAGAGCCTTTAAGTAACCGAATGCAGATCAAGAAAAAGAACACTACCAGTTACCCAGAGGTCCCTCCTTCCCCCTCCTAGTAACTAGCTCCCAAAGGTAACTACGATCCTGAATTACAACACCATGGATTAGTTTCACCAGAGTACAGTTTGGTTTACAGAAAAAAAGAAGTGACTTACCCGCTGTGTCCAGGTGTTCCTGAGTCAATCATTCTTTTGTGGCATGACAGCACTTGGTGTACTATCTGCTTGTGCTTTTTCCATTAAAGATCTAAAAATATTAGTGTCTGTATTTGGAAGTCAATAAATAAAATTATTCTTGGAAAATATTGAGGCTAAGAAACGCAGTAGCACGTTGTCTTTTGGAATTTTATTATACAGCAATGCATTTCATAGAATTTAGAATATGCAGCATCAAATAAGTGTTGCAAAATTGCTGCGTTAAACTTACACACTTCATTCTCAAGAGAATCCTTTAAACTTTCCCTTAGAGCCCATTTCTTCACATTGTACACATGATTCTTGTTGATTTGGTCATGTGGTTTCCAAGCTCACCACATATTAGAAGTCTCTAACAGGAATTGGTTGAGAGGCTAATTCATATTAGCATGAAGACTCTATCAAGAAATAACAGCTGTCAGCCAGGGAAGAAACACAAATAACATAAAATTTTGCTGATGCAACTAGAAACACCATGACTGAGGCCATTTAGCATGGAGGTTAGCACGTGCTGAGAGCATCAGCGTGCCATGGACCCACATATGATGTACACAGCCACGGCCCTGAGCTATCTGGAAGAGTCTCGGTCATGTTCAATAAGCATTATTGAGGATGCCATGCAAATGTGTGAAACTGTAGACAGATTTTTATCTAAAATAGTCATAATGTGATATAGAAAATTTTACAGCTTAAGAGGCAAATCCTTATTCACTTGTATAACTTAGGAATCCCAGAAATTATTAATTATTTGAGAGTTTTATTATATAGTGAAAATGGTTTCCACATTGCCAAGACAGAGCCCTCTAAAGATCCGTCTTTTCAATTTCCTGAAATGGAAGAACAGTAGATGCTCTAAGCGCCTCCAAGCTGTTGAAATTTGTAAGTCTCTAAACTCAACATTCACTCCCAAAACTCCACTCTTGGGGGTTCATTATACATGTTCAGGATATAAAAAAAACAATTTAATATTGGTAATACTAATAAATAAAAAATTTAAAAATGCAAGTTACACACAATTCTTACTCAGAAATAAACATTTTAAACCTGGGCATCTGCTCTTTTCACTGTACAATACACAGTGAACAGTATTGTAGTTCTTTAAATATTTTACCTCAACATCATTTATAATGACTGCATAGTATTCTATTGTTTAATTATGTGATAATGTGTTAACCAATTCCCAACTGTTGAATGTTTATATTGTTCTCAATTTTTCAGTATTATGTAAAATGCGGGCATGAATGTCCCTATAGCTATATTTTGGGCCACATGGATTACTTCCTTAGGATTAATTTCTAGAGTTGAAATGCATTTTGAAGATGATCTACAGAAGGATTTTCTAAATATTCACCAGCAATGTACGAGAGGGTCTGCCTCTGAACCCAAATCCACATTGGGTATTAAAAATAAGTCTTGATCTATTTGTGACCTCCCCATGAGGCTTCCACCACATGGCCCCTTATTGTTTTAATTTGTTTCGATTACTTTGATTACTAGTGAAGTGGGACATTTTTCTATATGTTTATTAGACATTTGTATTCTCTTTTCTGTGTATTGCCTATTAATGTACTTCATCCATTTTTCAGTTGAGGTTTTTAAATCTTTTTTTATTACTAATTTGTAAGGTATTTTTTGTTACTTAAGGAAATTAACCTTTTATCATGTCACAAACATTTTTTCACAATTTGCATCTACAACGAATAGTGTGTATTTTTGCTATTCTTGCTTAAAGCAGTTTAAAAACTTTATATGGTCAAGTCTGTTAAGCTGCCTTTGCTAGGACTTAGAAAGTCTTTTTCTCTTTTTCCTAAATGTTATGTAAAGTTCACTAGTGTTTCCTTCTAGATTTAGATTTTTTAAATTTAACATTGTTATCTATCAGAAATTACATTTGAAAAGATGTGAGGAAGGGATCTAACTTAATTTTTTCTCTATGTATTTCAATTAGTCCTAATACCATTTATTATATAATGCATCCTGAAATGCATTTTAGAAGGTGGATAAATCAATGCTGAGGGAATATTAAGAAAGAGAGTGATGACAGAACTAGTTATTCATTGAATGCTTTCTGTAAGAAACTTGAGCCCAGTTTAGATAAGTGTGAGTAATGTGAATGGGCAAAGGATAGGGAGATGAGACTCACTTCCATTCAACAACTATTTATTTAACTTACTATGTGCCAGAGTTCTAAGCAGGCATGGGTGGAGGGACCAGCTGGTCGTGCCCCAGGATAGGACAAAGGTTAACTTGGTGTTTCTTTGGGGCCACATGGGAGAAAAGGAAAAATAAGGTGAGTTGGCCAGGCACAGAGCAGTTGTTGGGCACAAAAGCTGGACTGAAGAGTTTGGAAAATACCTTTCACTGCTAAGGAATTCTAAGCTATATAGTCATAAAGATGATTTCTCCTGCTTCAACGGTATTAGAGTGGAGTTGAGTAATTTAAAGATGTTTAATGGAGAGTATTAAAAACAGGAAAAAACTTAAAAGATTAAGCTAATGCCAGCTCAACTGGAACGCCATTAATTGAGAGGAGTAATCCTTAATGCCTTAATCCATAGACTCATTAAGGATTTGGAAGAAATTATTAATAACGTGTCCGTTAACTGAATGAGGTTTTAATTAAAATATTCTTGGAAAAATAAGAATACAGGGCTATGTTAGAGTGGATTTTAAGAGTTTGGAAGGGGGATCTCGGTTCTGAAAGAGATCTAGGGAAGAGAGCACCTGACTCAAAAGCCATGAAAGAAATTAAATCTTGATCCATCTAAAGCCTGAGAACATTCTGGAATACTTCTCTCAGGTCAGAGCATGTTGTGGTTGAGTACTTTAGTACAAAGTTCTATTTCTTGATTGTTCTTGTGTTTTTTTCCTAAAATACTCACATATCTTTAAGTTCACAAAAAATTGAGTTTACAGCATCTTCTGTAAGAAAGTTAGCTACATATAATAACTCTGTTAACTCCAAGGATAATAGATAGAGACAATAATAAACTCTAAGCATAAGCCCAATATTCAATATTTAAGAGCCACCGTTAAGTTGCTCTACTCTACCCATCCAAGTTAATTTATAAGTGCTGCCCAACATGACCTCCCTTTCCTGCACCACTTGCCTAATTTCCTCCCTGGTCACAGATAAATTATAAATTCCCATCTCTCCATTCCCACTCCCACTGGTGTCTCAGCCTGTAATGTGCCAATCCCTCTACCATTTTACTGCTTAAAATCCTCTCCAGCCCTTGTCTTGAGTATGACAGCATATCACTAGATCAAACCTCACCTCCTTGGTGAAGATTTTCTCCAGATTTTCTAATCCTTGGTGAACTTTTCTTCCCCTAAATTCTTCTAGATCGCTAAATTTTAGATCTAAAAGAAAACTTGGGGATGGTATAGACCAGCAGGTCTCAAACTTTAGCATGCTTCAGAATCCACAGGAAAGTTTTCAAAATTAGAAAGATTGTTGAGCCTATCCACTGAGTTTCTGATTCCATATGTCTGGGATGGGTCTGAGAATCTGCATTACAATCAAGTTCATAAATGATGCTGATGTTGCTGATCCAGGAACTCCTCTCTGAGAATCACTACAATAGAGCACCTTCTTATACAAATAATAAATCAAGAATCAAAAGGATTTGCTCAATATCACAAAACTAGTTAGTGACACAAAAAGTTCATCGTAAACTTCAGAAGCAGATTTTCAAGGTAAGACTTTGTGACTCTAAACCTGTGTATAAACACCATTTTCTCCTTAAATGAAAATTGGTTTTGAAGTAATGTATATATTTCCCTGCACTTGTCAGTTATTTCTAAGATATTGAAAGTTTTCACCATTCACACACTTATTCCAAATAGAAACCTTGACTGAATTCATGAATCTATTGTTTTTATCATGTATATAATTGGTTTCCAATTCCAAATAATTTTATCTCCTTAATGTTTTTCAAGTTTCCATCTTCTTTTCTCCATCCCCAGAGCCACCACTTTGGTTCAGGACCTGATCTATTCTTTCTCAGAAGACAGAACAGTTTCCTAATTGTTCTTTCTGCCTTGTTCTAGTCTTATTTTGATCCATTCTCAAGATTCCATAATCAATTTTCTAAAAATCAAATCTGTCTTGTAATATACACTATTTCCTTTTGTTTTAATTTGAATAAATATCTTTCATGGTAAGTTTAAAAAATAAGAAGTAATAAAAATTTACTGAAGAATTCTGGAAAATTTTAAAAATATGAAGAAGAAGATAAAAATTAACCATGATTCCTCAGCCCAGAGAGAACCACAGTTCACATTTTTATGTGTTACCGTTTCACCTTTTATTGAGATATAATTCACATGCCATATAATTCACCCATTTAAAGTGTACAATTAGTGATTTTTAGTATATCCACAGAGTTGTGTAACTATCACCACAATCTAATGTTAGAACATTTTCATCATCCCCAAAATAAACCCCATTCCCATTACCAGTCTTTCCCCATTCATTGCTCCCTCCTCTCCTTCCAGAGCCATAGGCAATCACTAATCTACTTTCTGTCTCTGTAGATTTGCAGATTCTGGATATTTCATGTCAATAGAATCATACAATATGTGGTCCTTCGTGACTGGCTTCTTTCACTCAGCATCTTAACGTTTTCAAGCCTTATCCATGTTGTAGCATCTATCAGTACTTCATTCCTTTTTATTGTTGAATACCATTCCATTGCATAGCTATAAAAATTTTTTTTTATTCATTTATCAGTTGACGGCCAGTTCCGTTGTTTCCACTTTTGACTATTATGAATAATCCTGCTATGAACATTTATGTACACATTTTCATGTGGACAAATATTTTCATTTCTCTTGGGTATATCTACAAATGCAATTACCAGGTCATACAGTAAATTTATATTTGACACTTTGAGAAACTACCAAATTTTTTTCCAAAGTGGCTGCACCATTTTACACTTCCCCCAGCAGGGTATGAATGTCCCAATTTCTCCTCACCCTCTCCAACTCTAGTTATTGCCTGTTTTTTTTTTTTTAATTATAGCGTATTTGTTGGTATGAAAAGGTATCTCGTTGTGGTTTTGCATTTCCCTAATGACTAATGATATCAAGGATCTTTTTCTGTGCTTATTGGCTATTTGTATGCCTTTTGGAGAATTGTCTATTCAAATCCTTTGCCAATTTTTAATTGGGTTACTTGTCTTTTTATTACTGAGTTGTAAGAGACATATACCTATTTTGGATACAATTCCCTTGTCAGATATATCATTTGTAAATGTTTTCTCCCATTCTGTAGATTGCCTTTTCACTTCATTGACAGAATCCCTTGAAGCACGAAAGTTTTTAATTTTGATGAAGTCTCATTTATCTACTTTTTCTTTTGTTGCTTGTGCTTTTGGTGTCATATTCAAGAAATCATTTCCTAACCCAAGTCGTGAAGATTTACTCTTATGTTTTTTTCTAAGAGTTTTATAATCAGGTCTCTAATCCATTTTGAGTTAATTTTGGGGTATAGTGTAAGGTAGGATTCCAACTTCAATCTTTTGCATGAGAATATCCATTTGTCCCAGTATCATGTGTTGAAAAGACTATTCTTTTCCCATTGAATTGTACTGTTTCCCTTGTTGGAAATTAATTGACCATAAATGTAAGGGTTTATTTCTGGGCCCTCAATTTTATTCCATCGATCTATATGTCTATCCTTTGCTAGTACAATGCAGTCTTGATTATTGTAGCTTTGAAATAACTTTTAAATTGGGAAATGTGAGTCATCCAACTTTATTCTTCTTTTTCAAGATTGTTTTGGCTATCTTAGGTCCCTTGCATTTTCATACGAATTTTAGGATCAGCTTGTCAATTTGTGCAAAAAAAGGAGCTAGGATTTTGATAGAGACTGCATTGAATTTCTCGACCAATTTGGGGAATACTACCATCATAACAGTATTAAGTCCTCCAAGAACAGATTGGTGGTTGCGAGAGGCAGAGATAGAGGATGGGCAAAAAGGGTGAAGATAGTCAAAAGGTACAAACTACCAGTCATAAAATAAATGTCATAAGGATGTAATGTTTAGCATGGTGACCATAGTCAATAATACTGTATTGTATATTTGAAAGTTGCTAAGAGAGTAGATCTTAAAAGTTCTTATCATAAGAAAAAAATTTTTAACTATGTGTGGTGATGGATGTTAACTAAACTTATTGTGGTGATCATTTTTCAATATACACAAATACTGAATCATTATGTTGTACACCTGAAACTAATATAATATGTCAATTATACCTCAATACAAAAAGTCAAGTCCTCCAATACATGAATATGGGATGTCTTTCAATTTATTTAGATATTTAGCTTCCTGTAACAATATTTTATAGTTTTCATTGTACAAGTCTTGCACTTCTTTTGTTAAATTTGTTCCTAGGTATTTTATTCCTTTTGATGATATTTTAAATGAAATTAACTTCTTAATTTCATTTTTGGATTCTTCATTGCTAGTCAATTGAAACACAATTGATTTTTGTATATTAATCTTGTATCCTGCAACCTTGCTGAGCTCATTTATTAGTTTTAATAGTTTTAAAAACTGAA
This sequence comes from Ceratotherium simum simum, assembly GCF_057802395.1. Lineage (NCBI taxonomy): Eukaryota > Metazoa > Chordata > Mammalia > Perissodactyla > Rhinocerotidae > Ceratotherium > Ceratotherium simum. The sequence goes on along the minus strand of NC_141930.1, from coordinate 24,352,404 downwards.
TTCCTTAGGATTTTATATACACTAGATCATGTCAACTGAAAACAGTTTTACTTCTTTTCCAATCTGGATGCCTTTTATTTGTTTATTTTTTCTTGCCTGATTGTCCTAGCTAGAACCTCTACTACAATATTGGATAGAGGTGGTGAAAACAGACGTCCTTGTCTTGCTCCTGATCTTAGGGAAAAGCAATCAGTCTTTCACCATTAGGTGTGAGGTTAGATATGGGTCTTTTGTAGATGCCCTATAACAGGTTAAAGAAATTTCCTTCTATTCCTAGTTTGTTTAGTCAATCACCATCATCTTTTAAAATCCTTCAGTAGATCCCTATTTCTTGTCAGATCAAGTTCATGCTCCATAGCCTGGGATGGAAGACCCTCCTGGAGCTCCCCCTGCTTGCATTTCCAGCCTCGTCTCTTGATACTCCCTCTGCACCATCTTTTCTAACCTCATCTCTAAAATGTTGAGCTCCAGCTGCAGTAAACTGCATGCAGTTCCTAACATTCCCTGTTACCTCCTGTGTCTCTGCTTTATCGTCTTCTTTAGCCCTACTCTTCACCTCCTACTTGTACTTCAAGACACGACTCAAGTACCACTAATTTCAAAAACGTGTCAAATAACTAGATCTGGCTTAAGTGCCCTTCTTCTCCTGTATTCTTATAACACACTGCACATATTTCTCTGCTAGAATTCAACATACTATTCTGTATTGTTGATTTAAATTTCTGCCTCTCCAAGCAGGATAAATTTCTTATAAGCAGAGGCCATATCTTATGCATCTTTCATCCACAGGGCCTAGAACCCACTCAGTAAATTGACGGGCAGATGGATGGATGGATGAATGTTAAGATTTATGCCATTTTTTATATTGAGCATACATAAATGAATTAAAAATACTGACACAATCCTAAAGTTCTTAGCAGCCATAAAAAGCAAGAGACCCTAAGGGAAAATGGAGTTGTTCTAGGCCTATGAAATATAAATGGGGGAAATGCATGGCAAATAAAAAAAAATATCAATCAAAAAAAGTAAAACAGGGTTGGAAGCTAGGGTTTCCACAGAATTTGTCTCAATTGCTGGAAATAATGCATATTCCTAGTCTATGAATGATGCTTCCTAAGGACCCTCATCCCCCTTCTCTCCCACCCCTCATCCACAATCTTCACTGCTAGTTATTATACATTCTATTTAACTCAAAAAATATGGTAGAACACATATTAGGTAATCAACCATGTTCATGTACAAAGGAAGTAAGAGTTGCGGCCTGTGATCACAGTAAAACCAAGTTTCACCAAGTGGTCAACGCTCACACACAAGATTGAGTGAGACATTAAAAGCAGCCAACAATTAAATGTCAAAGTGGGCGATACAGACAATAGCAGTTGAGTGGACAAAAAAACTCATTCAGTCCACAATTATTGACTATATGCTACCAATCTGCCAGGCACTAGGCTAGATTGTGAGTATATAATGTTGAACGATTCAGAATCTGTGTGCTCAAGGAGTTTATAGTCTACTGAGGGAGTAATGCAAATTAACATATAACTTAATTTATTCATTCAGGAAATACTTATTGAAAACCATCATACATGCTATCCCAGGGTTGTTCATGACACAGCAATAAATATGAATGAAAAAGACCAAAATCTCTGCCCAGATAGAGTATACATTATAGTGGAGAGAGGTTGGTAATAAACAAATAGACAAATTAGATAGTATGTTAAAATATATAAGTACTATGGAAAAGACAAAAAATGGATTAGAGTGATTAAGACTACTGGCCCATGGATGAGAACGGGTTGCAATTTAAAGTAGGGTCATTGTGATTGGCCTTATTGAGAAGGTGACATTGGAGTCAAGACGAAGGAGATGAGGTTGTTGGCCATACAGCTTTTGAGGGAAGAATGTTCCAGGCAGAGGGAACAGTCAGCCAGTGCTCTGAGGTGAGAGCAGGCCTAGAGTATTCACAGAATAGCAAGAAAAAGCTAGATCTGAAGTCCAGGGACTGGGAGCAGTGGTAGGAGATGAGGTTAGGGAGGTTGGAGTGCCTTGTGTGCCTGGGAAGGACTTTAGTCTTAGTCAAATGGACAACAATTGCAGAGCTTTAAGCAAAAGAATGATGCAATAAAATTTACATTTTAAACAGATTATCTCACTGCTTGCAAAGAATAGACTTGAGGTCCCAGAGCAGATGTAGGAAAACCAGTTAGGAGATCACTGGCATAATTTAGGCTTGAGATTTTTTTCTAGTGGCTGAGGTGAGAGTGGAAACAGTGCAGGTGGTAGGAAGATACCAGATTCTGGATATATTTAAAAGTAGAGCAACCAGAATTGGGTGTATGATTTTTGAAACAGAAGAGTCAAAGATGAATTCAGGGTTTTGTTTGGTGCTTCTACCTAGGGAATGGGGAAGGATGGGGAGGAGGACAAAGATTTCAGGCAAAACTGATTAGGAATGGGGTCAGGGACATCAGTTCAGTTTTGTACGTTGTAACCGTGAAATCTTCCAAGTGGAGACATCACCTCAGCAGTTGGATATATAAGTACCAAAGCAAAGGTTAGCTCAGGATTCTATGGGAACATATAGGAAGGGCACTCATGTGATGCTCCCTGAGGAAATGACAAATGCTGCCTGTAGAGAGGAGCACGGTAGGCTGGTGTGATCAAGAAGGCTTCAGAAAGTGAAGTGGGCGTTAAAGAACAGGAAAAATTTGACTACAGAGAGAGTAGTAAGAGAATTCCAGCCACAGGGAATATCTAAGCAAGATCCTTAGAACAAGAACAAGATGGTGAGTTTGTGAGAGTGAGCAGAGATCCCTGCCTGGGGTGAGGAATTCTTACTGGAAACACCAGGACATGAATGTGGAAAGATGACTTAGGGCCAGAATTTGGGGGACCTCGAAGGCTAGGCTCCTCCTCTAGAAAAACTATCCCTGGCCCACCGGTCAGCTTGGGGCTCTTCCCAAGTCCTCTGCTGCCAGAGTTCATACTTCCATCTCAGCACCATCCCAGAGGATTCTAAGAGTCTGTTTACTGTTCTTTCAGCCTCCTTAGATTGTAATTCTTTGAGGGCAAAGACCTTATATTTGATTTTTATCTACCACAATGATTTATTAGTGGAATTTTAATGAATATTTGTTCAAAGAATAAATTATATTTGACAGACACACCTCCTAATCGTATTTTCCTTTCAATGCCTATAGGTGTGTTTGGTTTTTTTGTGTGTAAGGAAGATCAGCCCTGAGCTAACATCCCTGCCAATCCTCTTTTTACTGAGGAAGACCAGCCCTTTGGGGGTTTTTCATTAAAACAAATTTCCTCATCTTTAGTGAAAAGATTGATTACAATTAACCTACCTTATAAGAGCTAAGACACTAGAAAGACTGTGGAAAACAGGATTTTTCAGAACAGCAACTACCAGGTAACAGGGAGTACAATACTCCTCAAGCTGCTGAGGAGAAACCTTTGGAAACTTGAAGGTAGAGAACAGATCAGGTTGTTATGAATTAATTCAAGAGATGGAAATGGCTGGTGGATTTGCAATAAGGGAATTTCTCTAGGCTGGTTGCTCACCTTATAAGGATGAAAAAACTAAAGTGCTCACTGTACCTCCGATACTAAGAACTATGGCAATTGATACTTATCCCTTCAGAGGCCTGTCAGCAGAGCCCTGGGCTCAGTCTGCCCACAAAACTCCCGAGATGACAGCCATCCTTTACAGGGTAGGATGTTCAATATCAAGCTCAATCCCCAGCCCTGGCAAAGACAGGAGGATGGACTACCGTGTGTGGCTTAAACCAACCAGTTACCACTGATCTAGGGGGCGGCCACTAGAACCAAATGGGAGCTCCACTGAGCACGATCTAAGGGGAAATGGCTGGCACTTGAGTCACCAACTTGGTATGTTTGAATGTTACAAAGAACTCTCTAGGGGCGGGGAATATATGTACTCATTCATTTAAAGGTATTTCTGTGTTTATTACTGTAGTAGCCCTGCCTCTAACCCTGAATCTTCTGACTTAAAAATATTATCACTTGTTTTTCTTGAAATGCAGGATCACTTTGTTCATTTTGGAGAACATATCTGCCAAAAACCCAAATCTAAATATCCATTGTTTGCCTTTCGGTCATCTTTTTCACATAAAAATAACATTCCATGTAAAAAGCAGCTAGTTCAGCTCCCAAGTCAAACAATGACACAAGGGCATTTCCCCAAGACAACCGTCATACCTCAGTGCACCGGAGAAGGGCTTCACATGCACTTCCCATCCTCACACAGACTATTAAAAAGATATGTATTCAATGGCTGAGATTTAATAAAGTTATTAATTTTTACTGCTTTATCAAGGACACCTTTAAATGAAACTGACATATTTTTTACTCCTGGGGCATGGCAGTGCAGAAGACAATGAGTTCTAGTATAGTTTGGTGCCACTGTCTTAATTCATGTTGTACCATTGGTGCAAATGACAACACAGTGTGACAAAGGCAAATAATCTTAATATTATTATGAAACTAGTTTTGTCCTTGTGGTTTCCCTAAAAGGGATCCCTGCAGGACGGCAGACCACAATTCAAGAACTGCTGCTGTATACCACTCCTTTTGTGTATCTTGAAATTCTTGGGTCATAGTCTGCAAATATTTTAAGGTGCCTGATACACCTTAACAAATTGCCTTTCAGACATGGTCTATCAATTTGCGCTTCCCTCTGTAATGTATTGAAGTCCATTTTATCGGGCAAACACTCTACAGAATTAAAGTTCCTAACTACGTCCTGTTTATAGGTAAGATACAAGAGTCCAAATTGTAACTCATGGCTCTGTTGTGTCTGAGGAGGGGAGAGTAATTTCTCTTCCATTTCTGTTACTTCTCCCAACTCAGATATCTCAACCATTCAATACAGTGCTCAGATGAACTCTAAATCATGTTCCACTACAGTATCTATCACAATAGATCCATGAATTTAGAGAACGAAAGGAATGGTGATAAATATTAGTGATAGTGCCTAGCCCATTACTTTCCCATCTCTGTGCTCCATGAAAACCCTTCTTTTTTACTAACTCACTACACAAAGACTAGTAGTAAGTAGTATTTCAGCTCCTTTGATCTAAAATGTGATTTTTTAGGCATATGTTCATTATAATAAAATTCCAAGTCAAAAACAGTTAACATATAATCATAAGAATGGAAGAGAACTTAAGATAGTTCCTGATTAATTGACATGATTCCCAGAAGTTACATAAAATTCTTTCTAGATAAAGTCATCTTAATCAAAAATTCTCCAAAAGACAAGATTTTATACTCTTAAGGATTTTACAGTATATTGAATCTCATTATTATTAGTGATAAATTTAATAAAATAAGATTTATCTTGGACCCAGATCAAAGGGATTTAGCTAATCAAGGGACTGTCTCACAGTGTAGACTACATCACACAAAATAACCCCCAAGGGTTTTTCCTCAAAGCCTGAGTGGTTTTGAAACCACCGGGTTTCTCTGACAGAAAACTCCAGAGAACATTTGGTTGCTCCCCAACATATGAAGAATACCCAGCACCATGTCTAGAACATGTCCAGACATGCAATAGATGCTCATTCCCCTTTCCAAAACCTAGCCTACTGTCTGTAATTTCACTTCATCAGAATTTAAATTTAAGCCTCATTAAAAAACACAGATATTATTTGCATTTTTAAATGTAACTAATTACGTCTATAAGACCACTAATATTGTAAAGGCAGCCTTGTCCTTAGGATTTACTAAACCAACACATCAATAAACTCTAGTTGTTTATACAATTTAAAAATCTATTTTCACACTTATAAAAATGGCATTTGAAATTGGAATAAAGTACCTAAAGAAATATTGCATTGCTGATGACAAAGAATTTTGTGCACTTGATTTTTAAATCAGTTATTGAAGGAAAAATAGATTCAGTTTAGTACAAGTTCCATTGATTCTCAAGGAAGAAATTATATGTATAATAAACACATCTTCTGATAATCCAATAAGCCTTTTAAGTTAGATAAGCCTTTTAACACAGATTGAATCTTCTTAACAAATACTAAAATTATAAAAGAAAGCTCTTTTTTATTCAGAATTTCAGAGATCTCAGTAATTGTCCTAAGTGTGGTAGAAAAGGCTGATCACTGAACAAGTAGGGTCAAGCCAGAGTCTTTTCTTTGCCAGATTGTGTGTTTTAAAAGGCAATGTCCATGTCTCAGGAGAATTTTCTTGGCTTTATGCATTCACTGAATGAGTATTGTTAAATGCTTTTTATTTGCTAGGTTTTGTGTACAAAATCTAATCAGACATGGACTTTAATCTTCCATTTATTCATTCAACAAATATTTATTGAGGGTGAGACACTGTTCTAGGCACTGAGACTACATGGAAGGGCAAGATAGACCAGGTCCCTGCTCTTCTAAATTCTATAGTCTATTGGGTGGGAGGGAAGAGAGGAATAATAAATGATAAACAAGTAAACAAATGAATGAGCAAGACCATTTCAGACAGCGATTAGTGCTATCAAGAAGATAAAACAACAGGAGTGATGTCAGCATCATGGCAGAGTAAGTAGTTCCCTTTGTCTCTCTCCTCTAAGTTACAACCAATCAGACATCCATTGACCAAAAGAGGATTCTCTACACAGCAGATCATAAGAGATCCATGCATTTATACATCTGAAGGTAGGTGGACTGGACCCCGGGAGGCAAAGGAACTAGGGGAGCTAGCCCCTTCCTCCTCCCCTTGCAGTAGCATTCCATGGTGCAGAGCAGAGGCAGGAGGCACTGCAGCTCGAGGGCCTGCAAGAGGACATGGTGGGACCAGAAAACACAGGTGTGGCTTGCTCCCTGCAGTCTCCCAGCAGATCCAGTGTGTGCACTCCCTCCCCCTCCCCTGGAAGTAGCCAGATCTTTCCAATAGTTGGAACAGTATGCAAAACTCAGATTTTCCTGGCTGGGGCAGGGTGCCCTGACCTGAATTTTCAAACTACACTGGCTAGCACCAGAGACTAAAGGCTGCACAAAGGAGCAGTAACAACGACCTCTCCCTGCTTAGCCCTGGCTTCCCCCCAAGAAGTGGCAGGTAGAACTTATGACCAGAGGCTTCAGGAACCACAGCAGAACCAGTGACCCAACCCCCAGTGGCAGCCCCCATGACTACAACTCCACCAGCAGCAGGGACTGCATACAAGTCTCTGGGTCCCTGGGACCCCAGCAGCAACAGCAATACCCATGAACCCAGCACCCCCAGAAACCTGGGAGCAGCAGTGCACATGGTGCATGGGGAAGCAGCATCTGAGCCTGTGGAGAGCCTGCAGAGAGCCAATGGAGAAACATGAGACCCAGGTGACTCCAGAAGCAGCAGAAATGCTTGCAGCCTGGTGATCCTGGTGGCCACACCTGAGACTGCAGTGACATCATAAGCAGCAAGGCACCAGCAATCTCAGAGGCACAAGCAGCACTGACAATGCCTCTAGCAGAGGCAGTGGATGGTGGAAAGTAGGTTCTCAAATACAACCAGAAGCAGCTCAGAACCAGAGTAACCAAAGCCATACCCAAATAAGAAAGGTGGTTACTACCACAAATGCACTGGCAGAGGACCAGTTCATCAAACACCATGAAGAACTACAGTAACACAGCAAAACAGAAAGAGAATAACAACTCTCTAGAAACTAAACTTGTAGTCACAGATTACAATCTAACTGACAGAGAATTCAAAATAGCTCTCATAAAGAAATTTAGTGAGTTACAAGAAAACTCAGAGAGACAGTTCAATGATCTCAGGAATAAAATTAATGAACAGAAGGATTACTTCACCAAAGAGATTGAAATTCTAAAAAAAAGCCAAAAAGAAATTCTGGAGATGAAGAACATAGTTAATGAGATGATAATGAGAAAATGAGAAAAATAATGTAGAAAGCATTAAAAATAGAGCAGACCAAATGGAGGAGAGAATTAGTGAGCTTGAAGATAGAAACCTAGAAATGATTCAGGTGGTGGGGGAGAGAGAATTAAGATTTTTTTTTTAATGAAGAAATTCTTCAGGAAATATCCAACTCAATTAGGAAAAGTAACATAAGGATTATAGGTATCCCAGAAGGAGAAGAGAGGGAGAAAGGAGCAGAGAGCTTTTTAAAGAAGTAAGTGCTGAGAACTTCCTAAACCCGGAGAAAGAACTGGACATGCAAGTACATGAAGCTAACACAGCTCCTAATTACCTCAATGCAAAAAGACCTTCTTCAAGGCATATAATATTAAAACTGTCAAAAGTCAATGACAAAGAAAAAATATTAAGGACAGCAGACATAACCTACAAAGGAATGCCCATCAAGCTTTCAGCAGATTTCTCAGCAGAAACCCTACAGACTAGGACAGAGTGGAATGATATATTCAAAATACTGAAAGGCAACAACTATCAGCTGAGAATACTCTATCCGGCAAAATTATCCTTCAGATGTGGCAGAGAAATAAAAGCTTTCCCAGAGAAACAAAAACTGAGAGACTTAATTGCCAGTAGACCTGCCTTATAAGAAATGTTGAAAGGAGCCCTCCTACCTGAAACAAAAAGGCAAAGGCTTACAAAGCTTTGAGCAAGAAGGTAAATAGAGAGACAGAATCAGAAAATAACAGTTCTATATCAGAATATGTTAGTAAACACTTAATTATAACATAAAGGATAAAGGGAAACAGTGCATCAAAAATAACAATAACCACTTCAATTTGGTAACAAACTCACAATACAAAAAAGAATAATTTGTGACAACAAAAACATAGGGGAAGAGGAAAACAATGGAACCTGCATAGGTTAATGGAGATAAGAGGCTATCAGAAAAAAGACTATCTCATCTATGAGATCTTTTATACAAACCTCATGGTAACCACAAAACAAAAAATCAGATTAGAGTCACAAATCATAAAAAAAGAGAAAACTGAGAAAAACATCACAGAAAACCACCAAACTGAAAAGGCAGACAGAAATACAAAGAAAAAGAAACAATAGAAATATAGAACAATCAAAGAACAAAAGATAAAATGGCAGTATTAAGCCCTCACATATCAATAATCACTCTAAATGTAAATGGATTGAATTCACCAAGCAAAAGACACAGAGTGGCTGAATGGATTAAAAGACAAGACCCAACAATATGCTGCCTCCAGAAAACATGTCTCATCTCTAATGACAAACATAGGCTCAGAGTGAAGGGATGGAAGATGATACTCTAAGCAAATGGCAACCAAAAGAAAGCGGGTGTAGCTATAATTATCTCAGACAAAACAGACTTCAAGGCAAAAAGATAACAGAGACAAAGATGGGCATTATATAATGATAAAAGGGACATTCCACCAAGAAGACATATTGCTTATTAATATATATGCACCTAACACAGGAGCACCAAAGTATATCAAGCAACTTTTAAGAGACAAAGGAGAAACTGACAGCAACACAATAATAGCAGGGTACCTTAATACCCCACTTACATCAATAGATAGATCATCCAGACAGATAGTCACCAAGGAAACAATGGCCTTAAATGACAAGATGGACTTAACAGATACATATAGAACATTCCATCCAAAAAGAGCAGAATATACCTTCTTCTCAAGTGCACATGGAACATTCTCAAAGATAGACCATATGTTGAGAAACAAATCAAGCCTCAATAAATTTAAGAAGATTGAAATCATATCAAGCATCTTTTTTGACAACAATGGTATGAAACTAAAAATCAACTACAAGAAAAAAGCTGGAAAAGTCACAATTATGTGGATACTAAACAACGTGCTACTGAACAACTATTGGATCAAGGAAGAAATCAAAGGAGAAATCAAAACATACCTAGAGACAGGGAGCCCGCCCAGTGATGTAGTGGTTGAGTTCGTGCACTCCACTTCAGTGGCCCAGGGTTTGATCCTGGGCGCGGACCAAAGCACTGCTTGTCAGGCCATGCTGTGGCAACGTCCCATGTAAGGTAAAGGAAGATGTGCATGGATGTTAGCTCAGGGCCAATCTTCCTCAGCAAAAAGAAGAGGATTGGCAACAGATGTTAGCTCAGGGCTAATCTTCCTCACAAAAAAAAAAAAAAGGAAAAATACCTGGGGACAAATGAAAATGAAAACACAACATACCAAAACTTATGGGATGCAGCAAAAGCAGTACTAAGAGGGAAGTTTATAGCAATACAGGCCTACTTCAACAACCAAAAATATCTCAAACGATCTTATGCTGTACCTAAAAGAACTAGAAAAAGAAGAACAAACAGCCCAAAGTCAGTAAAAGACAGGAAATAATAAAAATCAGAGCAGAAATGAATGAAATAGAGACTAAAAAAGAAAAAATAGAAAGGATCAATGACACTAAGAGCTGGTTCTTTGAAAAGATAAACAAAATTGATAAACCTTTAGCTAGACTCACCAAGAAAAAGAGAGAGGCTCAAATAAATAAAATCAGAAATGAAAGAGTAGAAATTACAATGGACACCATAGAAATACAAAGGAAATAAGAGAATACTATGAAAAGCTCTAGGCCAACAAATTGGATAACCTAGAAGCAATGGATAAATTCTTAGAATCATACAACCTCCCAAAACTGAATCAAGAAGAAATAGAGACTCTGAATAGACCAATCACATGCAAAGAGACTGAAACACTAATCAAAAAACCCCAAAAAACAAAAGTCCAGGACCAGACGGCTTCTCTGGTGAATTCTACCAAACATTCAAAGAAGATTTAATACCTATTCTTCTTAAACTCTTCTGAAAAACTGAAGAGGACAAGACACTTCCTAACTCATTTTACAAGGCCAACATTACCCTGATACCAAAACCAGACAAGCACAACACAAAAAAGGAAAATTATAAGCCAATATTGCTGATGAACATAGATGCAAAAATCCTCAACAAAATATCAGCAAATCGACTACAACAATACATTAAAAGGATCATACACCATGATCAAGTGGGATTTATTCCAGGTATGCAGACATGGTCCAACATCTGCAAATAAATCAATGTAATATACCACATTAACAAAATGAAGAATAAAAATCACATGATAATCTCAATAGATGCAGAGAAAACATTTGAGAAGATCCAACATCCATTTATGATAAAAACTCTCAATAAAATGGGTATAGAAGGAAAATACCTCAACATAATAAAGGCCATATATGACAAACCCTCAGCCAACATCATACTCGATGGTGAGAAATTGAAAGCTATTTCTCTGAGAATAGGAACAAGACAAAGATGCCCACTCTTGCCACTCTTATTTGACATAGTACTAGAAGTTTTAGCCAGAACAATTAGGCAAGAAAAAGAAATAAAAGGCATCTAAATTGGAAAGGAACAAATAGAACTCTTAATATTTGTGGATGACATGATTCTATATTTAGAAAACCCTAAAGAATCCATCAAAAACTATTACAAACAATCAATGAATACAGTAAAGTAGTGGGGTACAAAATCAACATACAAAAATCAGTTTCATATCTATACACTAATAACAAACTAGCAGAAAGAGAAATCAAGAATAAAGTTGCATTTACAATTGCAACAAAAAGAATAAAATGCCTAGGAATAAATTTAACCAAGGGGGTGAAAGACCTATACACTGAAAACTATAAGACATCATTGAAAGAAATCAAAGAAGCTATAAAGAAATGGAAAGATAGTCCATGCTCATGGATTGGAAGAATAAACATAGTTAAAATGTCCACATTACCTGAAGCAATCTACAGATTCAATCCAATCCCAATGATATTCTTCATGGAAATAGAACAAAGAATCCTAAAATTTATACAGAACAACAAAAAACCCCAAAGCAATCCTGAGAAAAAAGAACAAAATTGGAGGTATCACACTCCCTGAATTCAAAATATACTACAAAGCTATAATAATCAAAATAACATGATACTGGCAGAAAAAACAGACACACAGATCAATGGAACAGAATTGAGAGCCCAGAAATAAAACCACACATCTATGGAAAATAAATTTTTGACAAAGGAGCCAAGAATATACAATGGAGAAAAGAAAGTCTCTTCGGTAAATGGTGTTGGGAAAACTGGACAGCCATGTGCAAAGAATGAAAGTAGACTATTATCTTACACCATATACAAAAACTTAACTCAAAATGGATGAAAGATTTGAATGTAAGACCTGAAACCATAAAACTCCTAGAAGAAAATATAGGCAGTATGCTCTTTGACATCTGTCTTAGTAGTTTCTTTTCAAATACCATATCTACTCAGGCAAGGGAAACAACAAAAAAAATAAACAAATGGACTACATCAGACTAAAAAGTTTCTGTGTGGCAAAGGAAATCATGAACAAAATGAAAATGACAACCCACCAACTGGGAGAAAATATTTGTAAATCATACATCTGACAAGGGGTTAATTTCCAAAATATATAAAGAACTCCTACAACTCAACAACAAAAAAATGAACAAGCCAATCAAAAAATGGGCAGAGGGTATGAAAAGATATTTTTCTGAAGAAGATATACAGATGGGTAACAGGCACATGAAAAGATGTTCCACATCACTAATTATTAGGGAAATCAAAACTACAATGAGATAACACCTCACATCTATCAGAATGGCTATAATTAACAAGACGGGAAATAACAAGGGTTGGAGAGGATGTGGAGAGAAGGGAACCCTCATATACTGCTGGTGGGAATGCAACTGGTGCAGCCACTGTGGAAAACAGTATGGAGATTTATCAAAAAATGTGGTGTATATATATATATAGTAGAATACTACTCAACCATAAAAAAGATAAAATCGTGCCATTTGCGACAACATGGATGGACCTTGAGGGTATTATGTTAAGCGAAATAAGTCAGACAAAGACAAATACCACATGATTCCACTCATATATGGAAGATAAACAAACAAACACATAGATAAAGAGAATAGATGGGTGGTTACCAGAGAGGAAGGAGGTGGGAGGAGGGAGAAAGGGGTAAAGGAGCACATATGTATGGTGACAGATAAAAACTAGACTATTGGTGGTGAGCACGATACAGTCTATACAGAAACTGAAATATAATAATGTGCACCTGAAATTTACACCATGTTATAAGCCATACGACCTCAATAAAATAGTTTTTAAAAAAATGAAGATAAAACAAGAGGATGTGATAGAGTAATGGGGAGGGGAGGTGTGGGGAAGCCACAGAAGTTTTATCTCAAGAGGCAAAATTTGAGCTTAGACCTAAATGACACGAAGAGGACAGACATTCAAAGATCCAGGGCAGCAACTTCTAGGCAGAGGGAACAGCAAGTGCAAAGGCCTTTAGAAGAAGGAGTTAAAATATCAGCTTGGAGGGGCCGGCCCCGTGGCTTAGCGGTTAAGTGCGTGCGCTCCGCTACTGGAGGCCCGGGTTCGGATTCCAGGCGCGCACCGACGCACCGCTTGTCCAGCCATGCTGAGGCTGCGTCCCGCATATGGCAACTAGCAGGATGTGCAACTATAACATAACTATTTACTGGGGAGATAAAGGAAAAAAAAATCAGATTGGAAAGATAGGTAAGTGGAAGCTTCTTCCTTCCTCCAACTCCCCACCTCACCTACCCCAGGTTTGCTGCACCTGATGTTAGAACCCGACCCACGTCTCCTCTCTAGACCTAGAAATCAATCCACCAAGCTAAGGCACTGATGGGTTTTCATATGCCTACAGCAAGTTACAGACTTTAGTTTATTTCATCTACACAGCTGCATTTAGGAATTCTTATATTTTGCGTAGAAGGATTATTAAATCAAATGATATATAAACGGCTGTTTATCACTGACGAAATTAAGCTCTGGCTTATAAGAGCAAGTACCTGGAACTCCGGTGCTATTCATCTCAATGAGAGATATTGCATTTACCTTCAGCCACTCTTGGGCTGAAACATGACAGCTGTTTATCTACTTGGGTGTTGTTAGCCGGTTGAGAACAGTAATCTATAATGCAAAACATTCAGTGCATTAAGAAAAACTGGCGTCTCGGAGACAGATATCCAGAGTTAATAGGGAAACGGTGGTCTCCGTATTGTTGACAGAACACCCCAAATCCTCAGGCCACTCATCAGCACAGTTATTTATCTTCTTCTCCAAGTCAAAGGAAGAAATATGTCAGGCTTAAAAGCCCTAATGGGAACAGGAAAAAAAAAAAAGAGAGAGAGAGAAAGACAGGGTAATTTATAAGAAGTAGTTTTGAGCTGTGTTTTGATTTCACAAAAGAGGACTTTTTTGGTGATACTATTAAAATCAGACATATTTCAATATGACTGACATATATAATATATATGTTTTGAATAGGCAATTCATTCACATAGTGTATAAATCAAAACAATATAAAGAAGTATTCAGCAAAATGTTTCCACTTCATTCCTATCCTCCATTATCACAATTTCTTTTATTAGTTTCTTGTGTCTTTGTTTTTTGTGTAACAGAAATAGAAGTATATATTCTTATTTTTCCCCTTTATATACAAAGATTCCATACTCTATACAGTGTTATATACCTTGCTTTATTATTTAAATAATGTGTCTTGAGGATTTCAGTATATCATTTCATAGAAAGGAACTCTTTTCATATCAGCACATGGAGAACTTCCCTCTTATTTTCTTTTACATGTGCATAGTATTCTATTGTGTGGATGTACCACGGTTTGCTAAACACAGTCCTTTATAAATGGATATTTGGTCTAATTCCAATCTTGCTATTACAACCAATGCAGCAACTAACAAGTTTGTACATACATCATTTTGAACATATACAATTATATCTGCAAGATAAATTCCCAGAAGTAGGATCTTCATATAAATTAAAAATTATGCATTTGTAATTTGGGTAAATATTCAGCAACATCCCTCCATGGAGGAAGCACTACAATATCCACTTCCATCAATAATGTATGAGAACGCCTATCATCCAAGGCCTTGCCAACAGAATGTATCCTCAAGCTTATGAATTTTTGACAGCCTGATAGAATTAAAAATGTTGTCTCAGTGAAATTTTAATTTGCATTTCTCTAATTATGATTGAAGTGGAGCATCTTTTCATACGTTCAAGTGAACTTTGTATTTCCTTTTTTGTTAATTTCCTGTTCATATCCTTTGCTAATTTTCTTTATTATATTGTTGGTTTTATCAATTTATATTAGGGAGATTAGTTCTTTGTGATATGAATTGTAAATACTTTTCATAATTTTCTTTCAATTGTCTTTTGATTTTACTTGCAGGATTTTTTTTTTTTGCTTTATTTTGTTTTTGCTAGATAAGAGTATTTTTTATTGTAGTATTTATGAATTTTACATGGTTTCTAGATTTTCTCCTAAAATTTTATGGTTTCTTTTTATTTTACATTTAAATTTTTATCCATTTGCAGTTTATCCTAGAGTACAGTGTGAGTTTTGTTTTGTTTTTTTTTCTACAAAGTTGCCTGGTTGTTCCAACACAATTTATGGAAATATTTATTTCCCCCTTCTGATTGTACTTTCCCTCTTCATCATATGCCATATATACTCGGGGCTCTTCATACATAGATACCACACTGTTTTAACTATTGAGGCTTAAAAATAAGTTTTAATATCCAGTAGATCTGGTTCCTTTGAATATTCTACCCAATATAAACTCATTGTCTGTGAAAAGAAATAGAACTGACTATCCGAAGCTGGTTGCATGATTTCTTGGGTCAGAAGCCATACGGCCTCCATCAGAGCAGCCTTCTTCATTTTACTCTCTGCACACTCGCACCGCTCTCCACTCCGTCAGATTTCACCGTTAAAGCTGGCATTGGTGGGCCTCTTCTATCCTCTGAGCTTTTTCCCTATTAGTCATGTGGTCAAATGCAGTGCCTGTCAAAGCTTCCAGATGTGGAGGAACTTACATCTGCATTCCACGCTGTTGGATCCAGATTCTAAAAGTTGTCCTGCGAAGCTGATAATCATTACATTTTTACAGATTGCCTATAGAAATGTATGCTTCCAAGAATATATTTAGGAGAAGTGACATAAAGGGAGTAGGGCAAAAAACAAAAAAAAAAAGAGAGAGAGAAAGAAAAGAAAAAAAGATGTTTTTCAGGCCCCAGAGTGCGCTTGATTTTGAACACAGCCCTGAATCCCTCAGCCGCCGCCCCTCCGCCTCCCCCCAGGGCTGTGCAGTGACAGGGGGGCCCTGACAGCCAGGGGACTGGAACGGCGGATCGGACTCTGTGTCTCCTCCACTGTCTGGGCCATGGAGACAGAGACGGGGGAGAGGGGGAGACAGAGAGAGGAAACACGAGGGAAGACTTCACCAATTCTCGGCTGAGGAGGCGGCTGCAGAGCTAGGAATATTCGGGTCATTGTTCAGAGCCTCGGACACGGTCAGCATTTTCTCTGTGGGTAGCTGTGAAGAGGGGTAGGCCTGCGGCACATCTGGCCCCAGGTCCCAGGGTGGGGACCCCGTGCACACCCTCTCCGGCTGACCCTCCGCGGCGGGGCTCCTCTCTCCTCTCCTCTCCCCCGAGGTCCGGGCTGGACCGGCTCCCCTGACCCCTCCCCTCTGCCCCGCAGGGCCACCGTCGTCCCCGCCACGACGCCCTGTGCGGTGGGAGGCGGCCAGGGCTCCGCGAGCCCGGGAAACCGAGGAGGGTCCGGCAGGCCCCGCTGCGGAGGGTGGGGTGGTCGGCGGGTCGCCTCCGGCGTGATCCCCCCAGGACCCCTCCTCCTCTCCTTCCTGACGGGCCCCGCTCCCCATTTCTTCAGCATTTCACCCTCCCCTCGGGAAGCTCCCCCTCAACCTACTGTGCCCATCTCTCTCACTTGACACTCGCACACTCCCTTCCTCACCTTCACACTCACACTCCCTCTCATGCACTCTCTCACCCTGACAGTCAGCCTCCCTTGTGCATCTACTCACACATTCTCATCTCACACGCTCTCCCTGGTTCACACTCGCATCCTTACACGTTCTCACTCCTCACTCACTCTCACTTATTCTCCCTCATTGTCGCTCATTCTCCCTCCTTTCCATTCACGCTCCCACAAACTCACTTTTATCCACTCTCCCCTTCTCTTTCCCTCCCACTTTCCTCAGAATTAAAGTCCTTTGTTGGGAGGAATTAAAAGAAGCCTACTCTAATCACAGCAGGTATGTGCAGGTATGTTAGTGCTCTATCTTGATCAAAGAAAAAGAAATCCATATGTTTTCATGCAAAACATGAAAAACAGGAAATACTGGTTGGGAATTCAACTAGTATTTACAGAGCACCTGTGCTAGGCGCTGAAGGAAATACGTGGGTGAAGAGGAAGCTGAAAGCGCCCTGAAGGCAGGGGCTGGCCAGCAGAAGCTGCAACTGCCTAAAAGGCAACCATTCTGCGTCACTCATTCTATAACACTTGTTAGCAAGTATTGACTCAACATTCCCTGTGGGCTCGCACCACACTAGGTCCTGGGGAAAAAATGACGGGGAAGACAAAGTTCTATCCTTAAAGAAAGTAATGGTTTGGTGGGGAATGTCAATATGTAAACTAATAATTAAAATGAAACACAAATTTGCAATTATTTCTAGCTAAAAAGTTAAATTAAAAAAGAACACACATACTATGAGATAGGCACTGAAAGCAATGGAACACAGAGAAAAGACAAGTCGAAGAAAGATAAAAAAACAAAGTACTCTGAAGATTTGGTGAAACCAAATGACCACATGTGGTAGGGGTCTCAACTCAGGCTTTGTGAGAAAGGAGATTCGACTCAGACTCAGAAATAGGTTGAATTATAACAGAAGCTCTGAATTGGCATCTACGCTGGTTATAAGAATGGATTACTGGTGGGGATGGGGCTGAGAGGCAACCCGTGGTATTATAATGAGTCGAACTTGTGCAAAACTCAAGTGCTCTCAGGTGTGGTGGCATCCTCACAACAACCGGAGAGGGCGCTACTGCTCCTCCTCTATCACCCTTCAGAGGTGATGTAACACCAAGGCAGGCAGAGCAGTGTGCCCAGGGAACAGCAGGGAGCCAGGCTGGCTAAGACTGGGCTGCACAGAAGGGGAGTTGGTAAGAACTAAGCCTAAGACCTGGACTGAGTTATTTTTTTAGAGGGCCTTGAATGTCAGTGAAGGAGTTAGGAACTAGTATTATGAAGTTCTAAATTCCCTACACTTTCCTGTCGGAATCACCAAAGAAAGATGTCTCTAAATTGCAAATCTTTATTCTCCTTTAATTACACCTGTTTTTCTTCCCCACTAAACGCAGATACTTATTATTTCCTCTTTAATTTTTGCCTTCCTGCTTTACATTCAGAAGCTTTTGTGCATTTTTGGAATTAACATTTTGATTTAATCTATGTGTGAATCATCCTTTAAGGCCATGGCAAACAATTGATCATTTTGCTGAGGCCCTTGAATTCAGTGCCCTGCCAGGCTGGAGGAGTGGCTTGTCCCTTAGCCGCTGAGCAGACTGGGCTCAGCTCAGGTCGACATCTCAACCTCATCTGAGTTCTGCTTGAAATTCCTGGTCAAAGATTTATTTTATGGGGCAAATCATATGCTACAGTAATATTCACAAAATGCAAAGGATATACTCCATTAATACTGCAGTAGAATTGCTTTTAGTTCTTCACAGCTAATATACAGGGTGCCTCCTTGGTCAGATACTTCCTTGGAGGGAGTTATTAATGATTCCAGGAATGTAACTGCCATTCTGGACAGGGAACTTATGGGAAACTTCATTTCTAGTTTTGAACAACTGATTAATAAATTAGCCCCAGGAGACCTAGTCAGTCAAAAAACACTGAGCACTGTGCTAGGCTACCAAAAAATAATAGTAACAATAACATAAAATAAAAATGAGAGAGAGATGGGAAGAAAAATAAATAAATCTGGGTTCCTGCCCTAAAGTGACTCATGGATTTGTAAAAGCAATAGATATATAAATTAATGCTTGCAAAGAACGGTGAGACGTATGAAAATAAAGCTGTGCCCAAGATGCTACGAAGCTCTGAGGAAGAAATGCGTACCTTGGGAGTTTATGTGATTAGACAAGAAGGCTCCATGAGTGGAGTGGGATCTGCAGGGGACTTTGAACAATAGTAGGTTATAAAAGACAAGGAACAGGGCACGCTGCATTTGGAATTTCTCAGAAAGATTTTTTTTCATATTTTCCATTCTTTTTTTTTTTTTCCTACTTATATAGGGGCTGGGATATTTTTAGGACATAAATTGGAGACAGAATGAGGCATCTTTTACAAAGATGTTATTGTGACCTGCCAGGTCTGAGTTGTTTTCCAAGAGATGGAGAAGGGGCGTCCTCCTTGGCTGGGACTGTGAGTGGGGTCTAGGGCTCCCGATTGGTTTAAGGGGCCTGTTCTTACATTGGCCTTCGCTATTACCAGCCTGTAATCAACTGAGAAAAGTGATGGGAGAAAGAGAAGGCTACAGAGGAAGAGAAAGAGAAACATGGTCATGGTGCCAAGAGTTAGCATGATTAGAACGAGCCCATCTGTGCAGGAAAGACCCTCACTGACCCTGTCAGTCAGGGAGCTTCCCCAGGCCAGTCGGATGGGGTGTCAAATGCAGCTCATCCTCACAGCACCTGCCTCTGCATTAGGTCTCCCAGCCAGGGACAATCC
This sequence comes from Ceratotherium simum simum, assembly GCF_057802395.1. NCBI lineage: Eukaryota > Metazoa > Chordata > Mammalia > Perissodactyla > Rhinocerotidae > Ceratotherium > Ceratotherium simum. The sequence goes on along the minus strand of NC_141930.1, from coordinate 24,332,800 downwards.
ACCTGCTTATCAGGCAACTTATTAACATCTCATAGATTCACAAAGTTTAACTTATTCTCTACACTCTACTGTAAGCCACAGAGGAGGGCAGAAGTTAGGCACCATTTGGGGGTTGAGAAATGAAAATATTTAACTGAAGTTTCCTGCTCCAAGGAAACAGGAGATTGAAATGCTGCTCTGGGCAAAGGCCCAAGGCTTTTGGCTTAATTATCCTCTCTGGCTCTTGCCTGATCTATATTCTAAGCCCTTTTCACCAAAACCACTTCTCTCTGCATTTCTCTGCTCTCACTTCACATAAGGCCCACTCTTTATGTTATTCATTTTTGCCTGTTAACACTTTCCTGAGCGCAGGAGCAAAGGGGGGCCTCCCGAGTGGTAGAACAGGTGGTCACCAAGGGTGGCCCTATGCCGGAAGCTGGGGCACCTGCCCTAGAAGCTCACAGGGTTTAGAGCTGCAGTGCTGCCAGCCTCCCAATCTATTTCACAGTCATAAATTTGTGCTGGAACATTATCTAGTGAAAAAGGGTAAAGTCTATAACAAAAAAATGGATGCTAGGAGATTCTTAATTGTCTTTCAGATAGTGGTGGCTAAGTCAAGGTGTAGAACTTTATTCAAAGGCATGAAAATAATCAGCCATTCAATAGGTTGCCCCATCCTGTTCATCAATAATGCCTGGGAAACTACGAATGGGAGGGATGGCAGAGCTGCTGGAATGGCAGCAGAACTGCAGAATTCCAGGGACCCTAGAGGACCATCAGCTCTCATGGTACCTTCCGTGGGTGCCAGTATATGCTCCATGACGTTTGTTCTCCAGGAATGCAAAGTATTTCCAATGAGTGGCCACCTATCTTCTTCCTCGAGGCAATGAAGCACACATATTTTAATTAACTATGGGACACACTAGCGGTCCCCAGATGGTGCACAAGATGATCCACTGATATATAGGAAGAAAAATTTCTATTTTCTATCTTCATTGATTTTATCCCTGCATTCAATTTATACATAAGTATACACTACCGAAAACTTTGGAGACCTCTGAACTAGACCCCAACCAGTGAAAAACAAAGCCTGGTGAAGTCCTGGCACCACTCACCCAAAGCATACATGGGAGGATGCTTTATTGCTGCACGTGGGCTCACCGGAGGTTCGCAGACACCGCTTGCACTAGAGCTAAGAGGAACCCCAGCAACTCGAAGACATGGAGATGTGCCCTTGAATAACAGGGTTATGGAAACTGTAACAGAAAAAAACAGGAGATAACAGTCTTCTCGTATTGCGTAGTTCCTGGGATTAGCAATTACTGTCTGGCACTACCTCCAGTTATGGAATTTGAGAATTACACATTTATTTAAAATAGTGATATTTGTCTATTATCATTTTTTTCTTCTAAATTTCAGCATTTATATCAAGATATAGACGATGATGATGATGATGATGATGATGATGATGATGATGATGGAAAGAGAAAGAAGGAGAAAGAAAAAGGGAAAGGGAAAGAGAGTCCAATTCATAGGAAAAATATTAGAAACAATAGGTGGGAAAAATACTGAACTTTGCATTGTTTCATCCCAAGGTGATCTGTCACTTGTGCTCAAGGCCTTGATTCTTCTCTATTTGCTGTTTTGCAAAATATGAACTGTTTATGTGACATACACTAGGTTGAGTCCCTCATCTCTGCCTATTGAGCGTTACTTCCATCAAAAGAGTGGGCCTCAAACAGGTAATCAGTGGACACATCTTCCACATAGGAATGCAAGAATGGAAAAGGTGCCACTCACACAGTCGTGGATACCTTCCTTGATGCTGGCTCCAGCTGAAGCAATTCCACGTTTCTTTGCTTATTCACTATGATCTGCCAGATTTTTATTCCATATGTTGGGCTTTAAGGTGAAATTCAGTCTTACGAAGTGGAAAGTTCTATCAGCCAGAATTCTGGTGGGTTTGGGGTGGGTGGAAGGGGCATTTGGCCAAGGCAGGATGGGGCTGATTGTTAAGAGAATAGCAATCAAAGTGGAAGCCCCTCACCACTGTGTGGCAGGAAAGGTTATTTGTCTGGAGAGATTTCACAAGGCCAGGGAAGGAGAACATGATCCAGAGGCACACCTTGCCTAAGGATACCGTGAGTGAGAAGAGTGACTGAAAAGCCAGGCAGGGTGAGTGTCAAAGACAGACTGGGGACTGAAAAGAGGAAAGAAACCTTGTTTGGGAGTTGCTGCCCGACATGGAGTAAGGTGGAGAATAAGAGTGATCTTATTAGTGATCTGAGAATAAGAGTGATCTAAGCATAAAGAAATGTGGCTGTGCATTAAGAAAGTGCCCCCCACACCCCACCCATCCACTGTGTGTGTGCCTGTGAGCATATCAGTTCTGGGAAACACTCAGTATATCTGAATTATTTAGGCTACACTTTTTCCACCCGACTTTTGTTTCTTTAAATGTGATGCCAGGCAAAAATTGAACCGTGTAAAGTTCTTGATTTAAGTTTGGCTATACCTGTTAAACTTTCCGACTTTCTGGGAAGCCTGCCTCAAGAGCCAGATTCTTCTGGTTGCTCATCTGCTCAATTCCAGGTGCACTTAATTTTTTTATCACCATGAGATGTCACCACTATCATCTCTCCTCTTTTCCAAGACTCTTTCATGGGAGAGGTGAGGACCTCTTAGCATGTAAATTAATTTTCACCAGCATCAAATATTAAAAACTATACTCAAAACAGGAAAGAAGGTAGAAAAACATCCTAAGCATTTCTCAGCTAAGTATTCATAACTCACACAATAGTCCATACCTACAAATAAGAGTAATCCTTACCCTACTTCCTTATGTCAGAGACTAGGGACCCCCATCCGAGAGCCATTTGATGGTATCTGGCAGGCTCCTAGATGGTCTCTGGACTTGGAAGAAGAAAATTTGAGGAAGTTATGAACAACTTGATGTAGTCAACTTGGTGTCCACCATCACACCCAGAGCCGACTGGTCTACTGCTTTTCTCTTTAGGAAAATGTCTTGTCCCTCAGTAGTGGAGAGTGTTATTTTGCTTTGGTACACTGCCCCAAATCCTAACAAGTTGTGATGTGTTTGTTCTTTGGAAAGGAAACAATTGCTGTGGGCAGAAATCTCACTGTCCTACCAACCAGAAGATTTGGGATGGAGCCTGGCTCTGCCCGCTTCTGGCCCCATCACCTGAGGAAGACCCTTGCTTTCCCCCAGGTTCAATTTCTTCACCCATAAGAATGAAGACTTGCTAGCCTCAACCTGAGGGTTTTTTATTTTTCTGTTTGGTTTTTAAGTGTAAAATTTTTATTTATTACTTTTTAAGCTACAAAAGTAATCCATGCTTATTTTACCTAGCGAAACAGATGCTAACAAAACAAACTGTATAAAGGCAAAGATGACTTTCTGCCTTTCCCCTCCACTCCCACCCTCCTGATACAGGCAATGCGCACAGCCCAGTATGTATCTTTCCATCTCTTTCTCCTTGCTCATACAAACATAAATAAATAAAGAGGAATTGTGTTTGTACCAAAATTTCTTTATATGATATACATTATTCATAACTAGGTCTTTTTTCCCACTCAATATATTGTTGTTTTGAGGAGCAAATGAAATGAGACTCATGAAAGAGTAAAATGTATTCACTACTCTTCAAGGCTTAGACTTCGGGTATTTTGTTTGTGAGGTCAATCAGCTTCCTCTTCCTAACATCAGTAAGAGATCAGCTGAGTGAAGGAATAGGTGAGTTTATTGAACACAATGAAGTTGGTAACTTTGTGGTATAGACACAGAGTTGGCCCATCTGCCGAGCCTGGATGGAGAGTGTGTGAGTGGGAGCAACATGAGGGCCTAGGGGCTGGGGAAGAAGAGAGCCACGGCGACCTAGTCCACATTTGTCCCTGGAACCAAGCACACTTCAGAGTGGCTGAGCAGTAACAGTGGGATGAGATGGGGAGATACAGGAAGAATTAATGAATAGATCAATGAATTTAAAAGGAAACAAATGAAGGTACAAACAAGACTACAAATAAGAACCATTTCTTTAAGTGTTGTGGTGAAAATAAAGAAGAAAATAATGAGAGGAAATAGGGAATTTCTCTAAGAGACTTGGGGATGTATTTGAATAAGCAATAAAAAAAAAAAGGGTGACATGCTGAAGGCTGATGGCAAGGGACCTATAATTGTTTCACCAGCCAAGGGAACTCCAAAGCTGAATTGGAAATCAGGCTTGTCTTCTACCCTCTCACATTAATACAGTTTAACATAATTCCTTGGAACTTCCTCAGGGAATTCTGCCTCTGGAAGCAGCTGACTCACGGAGTTATGCTCTTTATCTTTCTCTACATCTCTGTAGGCTCTCAGGCATTTCTGGCATAACTTTCTGATTCTAGATGCTTCTAGACTCTGTGTGTTGAACTTACCTCCATATCTGCAAACCACCAGTTAAAGATGTAATGTTCAAAGGACCCAAAATGCACTTCTAGAGTTTCTAAGAATATTTCCTAACCCCTTCACACTTGCTATTTACCATTAGTCATGCTAAATAAGCATGTTAAGGCTGGCTCAATAAAGTAACAGGCAAGTAACCTATCCAGTGTTTATACAAGTCTGGAACCTTTAAATCTGATTATTATTATCTAATATCTTCCGATAACTTTGCTCCTTTTTATTTCATGGAATTCATATTCAGTATGGGAACTCTGGAATTAGACAGCCTGGATTCAAATCCTGACTCCAAAGCATATTGGTTGTAGGTTATGGGGTAAATTAATTAACCTCTCTGGGCCTCGATTTTCTCATCCCTAAAATAGAACTAATAATATTGCCTTTCATAGGATTGTTATGAGATTTAATTGATACACTTACAAAAGCACATAGCAGAAGGTCTGGCACGTGGTAAATACCCAATAAAGGTTTGAAAAACAAGCTTTTTAAAATCATTGTTATTATTTTAGGGATTATGTTTATTAATCATTAATTTGTTTTTATATTTAATACTCAAAAACATTTGCAACTGTGTGTGCAAGTTCAGAAAAATAGAAACTAAAAGTAGCATCAAATGTAGGGTGGCTTTTGCTTGTTTGTTTGAGGTTGTTAGTGTTTTGGTTGGGATGTAAATTCTATTTTGAGACAGACTCTTTGAAATATTGAAAAGAGCTGGAAGGATGCCTAGGACCCACTTCCTCAATAGACCCCAGCTGGATGTCACTGCTCAAACCATGTACTGAAGAGCTGTAAATGCACAGCTATGTCACCACAAACATCACTCTCTGCTGAGCATCCAGGAAATGGAGATTGTGCTGGTGCAGCAAAGTAGGTGTGGTGGGGGGGTGGTATAAAGCAACACTCCATGGATGTCTATAAAGACATCATAGATAAAACAATACTACACCAGAGCTGAGAGTCTGCTCTAGTCTTCTCAGAGTTAATAGAAAATATTTGTGGTAGTTCTTCCAGGGATAGAGCCATCCTCCAGGATAGCCCATAGCTGGCTGATTCTCACTGAAGCAATTCTCACCATGGCTGAGTTGAATTTAGGGTGGCTCTGGATTAAGCTAATTATATCGCCCTAGGACTATGAAAGGGCCCAACCCTTCTCAACCTCTGATTACCAAACTGTTGGCATTCCTGGACACTAGGCAGGCAGGCCCAACTCTGGTGATGTAGTATCTAGCAGAACAAGCTGCCAAATGAGTTCCAGTCCACTCTAGGACCAACTCCATAGCTCTCACTCAGTTTCTGTTTCTTCCTCTGGAAACAGAACAATAGGAAATGCTTTTGATGGCTCTTTCTATGAGAAGTAAAATTTTGCAGTTAAATATGAAGAGACAACCAAATATTATTTTATTCCTCTGTGGTCATACTAGGATGCCTTCATTCTGGAGTGAAATGGAAGAATCCAGTTAAGGTGGACTCCTTCATGAGGCGAAGATATTACAGTGCTGCTTCCAGCTGTGAACACACAGATTGAAACACCATACCCACAAATGAAAATGTTGGGCTTTAGTCATGAAATACTGTTCAAATAATACGAGAGGATTTTCTTGCTTGGGAAATAGTGTGAACTAGATGATTCTACCTCAGTGCTGAGTGTGTGATTCTTTTTACCAGCTTGACTTTTTTTTTCTTTTGAAGAGCATTTCCAGTCAGCCTTAGAAAGAGAGTGTCCAACTTTCTAATTAGAAGTAAAGAATAAACAGCCTCAAGGATTTTTCAATAATCTAAAGTAATGTCAATGGAAATATGCATATATATGTAAAACTGGAGATTACACATCTACTGACATAACATCAATTCATTCACTCAGCGGCTACTTACCAAGCCCCTTCCATGTGCCATACGTTGAGCTGGGTGCTGGATTTGCAGAGTGCAAAGTGAATGTGATCCCTGAGTCAGGGTGACTGGGGTGCCAAGGAGAAGAAAACAGAACACAGAGATGTGCAATTAAAGATTATATTCAATGCTATGAAGAAGAGAAAATAAATCAATATAACTTGGGGTGGTAAAAAATTCTCCTTAGCTAAGCATTCCTCCTATTAGTCTCAGTTGTTTTTACTAATTGCTTCAATTGTTTTCTTTTTAAAGCCTAATTTATATCCAGTACCTACTTTTCAAACTGCTGAAATTCCAGTGAGGAACCACCTATAACTTGAATAGTGTTACCTAGAATGTGGAGGAAAACAAGAGACGGGATAAAAATAAAACACTGAGACAACCATAGTGAATCTTCATAACTGAAAAGCATCTTGAAAACCTATAATCAACTGTGTGTGCTCTGGAAGACTATCTAAAGGAGAAAAAGCAAAGAAAACCCACTTAACAGTATCCGTTAGTCTACTCTCATGAGTTAGTTGAAACAACGGGAGGTATTTAAAGAAGGAAAAAAGGCTTATTTACTGGGGGCAGAGGTAGTATCGGCCACAACCACCCATCACCCTGTCCTCCCAGCCCTGTCCCAGGGGGGCCATCCTCCTGCTGGGAAGCCTCCCTCAGGAGAACCGGCAATGGGTGGGTGATCAGAAGTGAGCCCCCTTGGAAGATGGACTGACTGCTACTGGCCTCCAGTATCCACTGATTTTTCCTGATGGAAAACTATGAGGATCAAAGCACATCTCAAAGCATTACCAAAATGAGCAAGATGTGCCCTGCACGCTGCAGTTCCCTCCTCCCTGGCCCTGCCCTGCAGATGAGGCCACCTCACACTGGTCCACTTCCCTACCCTCCCCTTCTCTCCCAGGCTGTAGCCTCAGGACCAGGCGCGTATTTCTTTATTAGCTCATGTAAGCCTGAAACTCATGTAACCGCTTTAACTTGAGCAGAGTTCAGTAATACTAAACATTCAAAGATTCTTGAAGCCAGGCCATATAGAAAAGTATCTAATTCACAGAACACTTTAAACTAATGATGCTCATTAGCTTGTTCAAAACACATTAGATCTTTTCTAGGGCAGGACAAGCATAGAAAATATTCTTAAGGGATTTCTCCCTGCAAGGGACATCTGCTTTCCTTTCTCACCTAATTATAGATATCCTCCAAAATGTAATCTGTGTGGTGTTATATAATTGTGCTTAAAAACATTTTTCAATAAGAGAATGAGTGGTAATGGGGAATGTGTCCTAAATCTGAGCAAAGATATATTAAAAAATAAATGTATAATGATAAACTTGTATGGGAAAAATTGACAACATATCTATGCTTCACATTCTACAAAATGGGCATGTGTGTACTGCCCACATAGATTTTATACAGGTTCTTACTATACTGTAACATCTGTTTTGGCCTCCCAAACACATACATGCAAGCGAAACCTAATGTCTAACAATACAGTGAGTAACAGTCATTTTTCTTGCCTAATTAAATTTAATGAAATTTCTTTTTTTCTTTTGAGAATGGTTTGTCGTATCTAGCTTCCCTTAAAATGCTATTCAGGGAGATTTCAACTGTGCCCTCTTTTCCTCTTGCCTCTTGATAGAATTATTACCTAACAGCTAATAGAGGCTTTCCAAATAATTGTACTGACTATACAACCACGTTTTCCAAAAATTACCAGGAATGTTCCCTTTCCACCTCTCAATAGCGAACCGTGTTTGATTAAAGTGTCTCTCAGGTGAGAGTGGACGAAACTGAGATGGAAACATAACTTGAGCAATATCAAAGGATTAGAATGGTTAATTTCCAAATATGAGAACACTGATTTTCTGTATGTAACAAAGGTGTCTAATTTCCAAGTCAAGAGTAATCTGCAGAGACTTGAAAACATTTATCAATGCTTAATAAGATTATTATGTGAGACTCCAGAATTCAGACCATCTCCATCTGTCTTCATCTCTCCTCCCTTGCACATAGACACACCCCCCCCCATATAAAGCCACCCTGCACTATGAACAGATATGCCTGTTGAACTTTCTGTCACAATGGAGAGGACTAATTAGCAAATTCATTGATTAGCTCCTGTTTTTTTCCCAAAAGTTATCAGCTCTAATAATTCATTCATTTTTCCAAATTGTTTGCCATTATTATTATCATTAGTAACTCTCAGTGAATACTTGGACTTCACAAAGATCTTACTCTTCCTGCAGAGCAAAGCTTGCCGTATACCAAGAGTTGGGGGCAAAGCATAGCATTTTCCTTGGCAAATGGCTGCTCTTTGGCATAGAGTACTAAAACAAAAGACTCATTCCTAATCCATTTGTTCTGCATCACCGGCAGCAAAGAAGTGTAGACACAAACATGTAGACAACAAAGTAGCTTGGACCAATTTCCATAATAAATAAGATAATTAGTAGATTATTTATTTATTGTCATGTAGCAGTAGAAGCTGTGTTAACCAAGTAGTAGTCTGTGGACTCGCTTTCAATTACCTATAAAACTGTACACCTTCTCCTACGTGCACTACTAATCAAATATCACAATTACAGCATGTATAACATTGCTTTAGTTATTTGTTTTCATGTATCTTTCCCCTACCAAACTGTGTCTCTCTCAAGGGAGGCTACCCAGTCACTTCGTCTTGGTATCTTTAATGCCTCCAGACACAATGGGTATCATTAGATAATTGATGGCTAAGAGCTTGAAGCACATATGAGTTCCTCTGGAAGATTTGGGTTTTCTTCAATTGGGCCTGTTCACTTAAAGGAAATGCACGTAGAATGTATCCTGAAGATTCTATCCGTACATTTCACTCAGTGCAAATGTAAATGCACTTGTCTGTTTCTCCTTGCTATGAGCTCTTTATCCACATGGATATTAAAAATATAGTTTGAAAATGACTACTTATATCTGGGCAAAGGGCTCCAACAGTTCTTGATCCTCCCTATACACCTGATTCACCTCCCCAAATATCCAGCGTGTATGTATGTAGCGGCAGCTACATCAGCCTCTGTGTAGGATCCAGCTCTTAATGTCCAGCTACACAACCTGTCAATGGCCAGCTGGGATTCCCCTTCAAGAAAGAAGTCTTGGTCATAGAAGGGTGTTAAAAGTTCAGAACGATTGAGGGTTAAATCAGCTTTTAAATTAACATCTCAAACCTGATTCTCATAACTTCCCCCCAGTTATGACAGCAGTTATGAAAAGTTAGTAAGCAGAGGCTTGCCATGCCTCTCTCTTCACTTCTTTTGATTTCATTCTTTGTCACCTTCACCAGGCTGAGTCCCTTTGTTGTTCATCCTCAGGGAAGGGATAGCTACATCTGGGAGGGAGAATATATTTTATTTCACCCAATAAATCCAAAGTGGTGTCGTTTCAACATGTAACACAGATTTTCAAATATTAAAGAGATATTTTAGATTTTTTTGTACTATGTCTTCAAAACTTGGTGGGTATTTTATACCGACAGCACATCCCACTTTAGAAAAAACACGTTTCCGAGTGTTTAATAACCACGTGTGTCAAATGGTGCCTGTACTGGACAGGTCAAGGTTATAGAAATTGACTGCCTGTCAGCTACAGTCTGTTGAAGCTTGCAGTGGGTGCCAGATAGACAGAGAACTGATGGTGGTTCTGGGCCATGAATGTTAGAGAAAAGTCACTATAGCCAGGGAAGAACTCCCATTTTTCTGTTTGTGGAAGCCTCAGGATTTGTGGACAAGACGAACCCAATTCTGTCAGAGCTGTGTAACTCTCTCTCCCAGTTTTCATCTGAGAGAGCCCCGGAGTCTTGCTGTCATAGGAGATGTATCTATACAGCCCACTATACAGTATATTCAAGTGGTCTTAGAGAATTTCAAACCTTTCTAGTGCTCAATGATTCAGCTAGTGCTGAGACAGCTCTTCAGGATCCTAGAAAAATACTGCTGCTTAGATTTCTTAATAAATGTTTGTTGGATGAACAACTTAATGAACCAATAGCTCACCTACCAATTCTGATGCATAAACAAAATATTTGCAGCTCTCAGTTAATGAGCCCATGCTTATATGCTTGCTGGTTTTCTGTTTAAAGTGCTTTCGTATTTCAACAGAATAGTTTTTTCTCCATTGTAAGGTCATAATTTTTATTGGATTATAGTGTAAATCTACTTATTTTCAAGAATAAAACTAATTTATTACACTAGGCACAATGAGCTGTATTTGGATTCTTGAGTTATAATGTATCTCATCAAGACTGAATCTCAACTGTGATTTTCAAAACATAACAGCTTTATTGAAATATAATTCACATACCACAAAATTCACCCTTTTAAAGTACACCATTCAGTGGGCTGTAGTATATTCACAGAGTTGTGCAACCATCACCACTATCTAATTTCAGAACATTTCATCATCCCAAATAGAAACTCCATACCCATTAGCAATCACTCCCTGGTATCTCTGCCCCCCTGCCCCATGTAGCTTCATTTCAATTGGAAAAACATCGGAAGGCTGAGTGTAAAGTTTTTATAATTAGAATAGGCCATGGACTTTTTTGGCATGGTGGTTTATGCTCCAATTACATTCTCTTATTCATTTGCTCTGCAAATATTTATTGAAGTGTCTAGGGCGTAAGGATTGAAGAGAGGAGACAGTTCTGCGTGTTAGATGTGATTTTTTTTGCTATAAGCTCAGAGGACACAGACTAGATCTCATTTCTGCGCTTGACTGCTGTAAGATCAGATACAACACCATTTTGTAGGAAGTTAGAATTTTAAGTTGCTAGAATATCATCATTTAATATCTCTGGCTCTGTAGATCTGTGGATACATTTTTACAAGTTTATTTAGAGTTAGAACCCAGCTCCAATCAGGAGACCATGGAGTGTATAAGTGAAGGAGTTTGGCTCGCTTCCATCTCACGCTCTGCCTCTATTCTATCCTATTTCAGAGGAAACACAGCCAAGGTATTCCCCATGAACATCAATCTGTCATTCCTACACACGTCATTCCTACACACACCTCCGTCTACCAGGGGGTCCATAATGTCACTTTAGTATATTCAAAACACTCTTTTGAGCATTTATTGCTGTTGCACGTATTCTTTGATGTAGGAAAGTCTTCCCTGACAATTCCCACAAGACATAGCCACTTCTACCTTATGATTTCATGCTTCACTGTCTGTGGACTTATATTATTTGCTAATTTTATTCTGTATTTGTCCTATCTTCCCAAATAGAATGAGGTTGCCTTGAGAATAGAGAACAGTGTGTCCCAGTCCCATGCCAGCCCCATCACATGGTAGTGTATCCTCATGACAATTGATGGACTTGGTTTAGCTGTCAGGTAGAAATCTCTGGGTCGAACCACATTTTCTATTGACTCCCATTCTATAATAGTGTTCAGTGACGGGTTGGGCCCCTGCCAACTGCTGTTGCTGTGTCCCTGCATTTGGTCTGTAGCCCCAGCACCCTCTATTACTGGATTTGCCTTGTGTTTGAGCAACTACTGTGTGTCTGCTCTGTGCTCACCTGGTATCCTCATTTCTATCCCTACATTTACCCCCCGGTGTAATGGATGTTTGTTTTCTGTTTCCCTCCCTGGACTGTGAGCTCCTCATGGGCAGAATGGGGTTTTACACAGAGCCTGGTACACAGCAGGCCCTCAATCAATGTTTGTCATGGGAATAAATAAATAAAAAGGCAGTTGTTAGCAGCTTTCTGCCTAGCTCAAAAGACAGCACACATACATCCGAAACAAGGAGAGAACAAGATAGTATCATTTAAGGTGCTAATTATGTACAGCAGACAACATGTAAACCAAATAAACTTCGGGTACCCATATAGTCTGGTTTAAGTAAAACATTTTTTTAATGTACTGTCTAACCACTGAAACTCATTTTAAAGTACATCAGATTTTTATTTGCATCTTTTAAAGAGCTTTAAAGGAGATGGAACTCGCATTCAACAGCAACACTTCATAAAATCACCTTCTTTGTCCTCCCCTTTTCTTACACCCCCTACTACTCTGCAGCCTCTCACTCTCCAGTCCCCAAGTCTCTCCCCACACCCGACAGGCACCTACTTTCTGGGTATCTCCCTTTTCTCCTCTCTCAGTGGCAGACTCACGCAGCCTCTCTGACTTTCACTCATTACGCCAAGTCTGCACTGCAAAGAAGAGCCTGGAACAAACCCAACGAGCAAGAAAATCTTTCCTTTCTAGAAGTAGGTGTGGATGGGGGGAGTAGTAAAGAGGATTTATACGGGTGAAGACTATGAATACTCCAATAGTCGTTTTTTGTCCCTATTATAAATTCAATAAGATTTTGAAATGGAGAGAATCTACCAGGGCTGGGAAAGAATCTTCCTCTCCATTTTGGGCCACGCCACTAGATGTGTGATGTGAACAGCAGCCAGCACACAAAAGTTGTTTATGACCACTTAAACTTGATGGGCTATCCGGCCCCCTCGCCAACACACAATATTAATCACCCATCACAGGGGGGGGTCCCTGCTCTCAGCCCTGCTGGGACATGGCACTCATGGTCATCAAGATTCTTGTTGATCCTTCCTGCAGGAGCTTCAGTTTCCTGTTTCAGCTCCATCTATGACCAGAGCAAACAGAGGTCTTACCTGGACAGACCACACACATATCTTCTGTGCCTATGTGTAGAGCTACAACCGCTATGTTAGTCAAGCTAACTTGGGCATGTGAGGGTTCAAGTCCATTTACCTGAGGCATCTAAGGACCCATTGCTTTGAAATTCCATAGTGTGAGTTTCCAACCCAGAGGCTAAAATTCAGTAACATCCATAATACTGCATCTGTGTATCAGTCAGAGTCCAACCAGGAAGGCAGAGACCATGATGAGTATTTAAAACAGAGGTAACTTAATTTAACACAAGGAATCGGCTACACCACAGGGGTGATGGAAAAATCTGAGAAGTCAGACAGCAACTATGAGGCAAGCTAGAGATGAGCAAGGATAGGAAGCAGAGACCTACATGGGGCTGAGAGACAAAGTTTCTTGGGGCCCAGGGATGGGAACCAAACAGGCCAGTCTGGAGGGAGCAGGCACATCAGAGACGGGACCACCTAAAGTAGAACCACATGGGGGAAATGCCCTGGTTTCTCCTCCACCCCACCCACCTCAGAGTTTCCACCAATAGCCCCTGTTGGCTGAAAAGGAGCCTGGGAGATGTGGTGGGGGGCGCAGTCAGAACCCCCCACTATAGCCCAGAGCAGGAGAAGGTTAGTGAGGGACCAACCCTGGGGTAAATAGGCACAGCACATACACAATCTGTGTAAGATATCACTGACAAACCTGGGAAAAAAGAAGGATATGAACAAAGACACAGTGGTGCAGAAATGGCCTGGTCACATGGGCATGCCCATATGTACTTCCACAGAGAGGGGAAATCGTGAGTAAGGGCTCGCAAGAGAGACACTCAGGGCATATTCCTAATTGCCAGACGTTGCAGGTTACACACACTGATCCACTGAAGTCTCACCATCGCCTGCAGAGTTTTACCAGGAGCAAACTGGGCCTAGAGAGATTAAGTAATTTGCCCCAAGTCGCACTACGCCTGGATGGAGTTCAGAACCAGAACTCATTGACCACAAAGTACCCATTGACCGCATTGTGCCTGAAATACAATGTTGCATTCTCAAAAGTGTCCACAAATATGTCCCTTTTGGTAACAACATTAGACGGACAGAGCTAGTGGTGACACAGGGAGAACCTGCAGTGCGTGCTTTCCTATCTTCCATGGCAGGCCTCCTTCTCAGCCCTACAAATATCCTCCCATCACCTCCATTCACATCTCACCTCCCCGCCACCACCAGCATACAGACACACAAAACCTACACACCAAGAATAGCTCCAAATCTGCTCCCAGGAAATAACGAGAGAAAAATAATTGGGGAGATACCCTGACGGTGCTGTCTTTGTTTTACCAGGAGATACAGCTCTATGGCACAGGGATGATTCTCTAGTGATGGATTTGTCTGTTCCAGAGGTGGTGGAGATTTTCCCGTAAGATAATGCCCCTTAAGTCATGGCTGACTCACCTAGTGAGAAGGCTGACTTTTGAATTATTTTCTTATAAATTCTTAAGAATTTGTGTTACTAATAAAAACCAGGAAAGCCATTTTTCCCAAGGTATATTATAATGGTGATGGTAAATTTTCTCTAATAGAAAATATCTAATTCTATTAGTAATAATCTTCTCTCACTCGGCCCTTAAATTCCGAAAGATTCTCGTAGCTGAGTTAAAAGCACAAACAGTAGAGTTTAAAATTTAAAAAGTCCTATTGATGAGCTGTTATTTTCTCTGGGATCATTTCTACCATTTTTTTAAAACTACAAATGTAAGCTGCTTTTCCATGAAAAAAATTGGTCAAATATTTACAATGGTCAACATTTATTAAGGAGCAAAATATACTTTTTATGCTGTGCCCTTGAAACAGCACTCAGGCCACAGCAATACATAAGTGTATAAAGACTGTTGGAAAGTCTCTATACCTAACAAAACTCTTTTGCAGATGCCTTAATGAATCATAAATATATGAGTGCATCAGATCTCTAGAGATGCTTAAACCAAACCTTAAATTTCATGGAACCATTTGGATAGTTGTAGTGTGATTTAGCGATAATTTTCTTTGGATATTGGAGTAAGTAGTTTCAAGACAATTAGGCCCCATTGAGCCTCGCAGACAGATGAGCAAAAAGAAGATGTGTATAAGATTGTTTTTCAAAGAAGGGAAATGAAATTCTCCCCAAGGTCGCTTATTTACCCTCCACATTCAAGGCATGTTTTTTTTTTTTTTTTCCCACCCAGCAAAGCAGCAAACTCATATTTAGGCAATAAAAAGCAGTCTTCTCCACAGGTGTCAGGTGAGTCTTGGACTCAATAGGGGGCTTTCTTCAGGTCCAGCCTGGCTCTTCTTCGGGGTCTCAGGTCACAGTGACCTGCCAGCTGTCTCTATGGGCTCTGCCTCTGTCAACATCCTGCTCTCAGGACAACAAATCAGCGCTCAATGTGTTCCCTTTTAAAGGAAAGATGATGCTCTGTCCTAAGTTCAGACTAACACAGGTACCATTTAAACTCTAACGGCTGGTGCAGTTCTTTCCCAAGACCCAAGACCAAAGAATTGGAGTAAAAAAATAGACGGACTCCTCAGGAGGAGATTCAGTTCCCTGTTCTTGCTTAGTTTGAGCAAGAAATCAGTGGGCTCTCTTTCTGAAGACCGTGGGCAAGCTGGGTAAAATATGAATAATAAAGATTTTCAAATGACTAAAACACAGTTCTAACTTTAAAAGAGACAAACTGATTTCTTGAAACCACATGCTTGCTTGCTTCTTGTAACCGTATGCCTTTCATAATAGATGCGTTTAAAATAGTATCTGACTATATTTAAACTGTCACATTGCCAACTGAAGTCTAACAGATCTGATAACTGAAGTATGTTGTTTTCTGACTTACACAGAGAAATGATTAAGTCCAAAATTTCTCCTTGTGGATTTTCTAGAATATTAGTTTTGGTTAATAGATAACCTCCGAAAAATGGGTCCTATCGTGTAAAACACATGGGTAGCAATGGTTTAAACAAAATTTAGTTGGTTTCTTTGCTACCAGACTTTTTCAAAGGCTTTAATTAAGCAGATGAAGATGTCCCTTTACATCCCAAGAGAAGGCCGAGTATGCAATGTTTAACTTGGAATCCTCTTTTTTGTATGGTGAGACCCTTCAGAATTAATATTCTGCAGTCCTTCCTTTGGGAAATACTAGTTTAGTCGATGCCTTTCTTCAGAGGATGAAGGATGAGGATGCTCCCACCACTGGATTTTGCCCTGATTCCCTTCTCCTGAAATACGAGCCCCAGGCAGCCACCTGGCCAGCTTTCCACATAGCCCGCAGTCTTCCCTCAGAGGTTACTTTCTCAGTGAGGCCTTCCCTGACCAACTTTTTAAAAATTCAAGTCCCTTCTCCAACATTCCCTAGTGGTTTCTTCCCTATTTATTTTCCGAGGTAGCACTTTCTAGCTTTTTTTGGTTTGTTTTTACTTTTGCTTATTATCTGTCTCTCCCTCCCAACCAGATTAAGCTCTTCGAAGCTAGGGCCCTTCACATTGCCACATTCAAGGGACAGTTCTCAGCCCTTATCTTTTTCAGCCTCTCAGGAGCATTCAACACCATTGAATGCTCATCAATTTGAAAATACTGAAATACTCTGAAAATGTTCTCTTGACCTGGCCTCCAGGACACTACCCTCTTTTCTGCCTGACAGGCCACCCTTCAGACATCTGTCCTGCACTCTTCTCATATTTCTGCCTTTTAAACATGACAATACTGAGGGCTCAGTCCTGGGATCTCATCTCCGCTCCATCTTCCCTCATTTCCTGGGTGACCTCACAAAGCTCATAGATTTAAATACCATCACAAGCTGATAACTCCCAAGTCATTTCGACAGCCCAGATGTCCCCTGCTCGTTGCTGTTAGTGTCCAAGCTCATCAAGGCAGGATAAGCTATGCTGTGATTAGTGATTCAAGCAATCTGGGCTTCTCCACGAATTAGCTTTTAAGTAATGAATGACAATCATCTATTTACCACTTAAGGACCCTGAGGGAAACTTGAAGATGAAGTATTGTGTACTTACCACAATGAGTTTGCTATTCAATAGTCAAATATAAACTCTTTTAAAGTTCACTGTGGTTAGAGAAGCTGGAAGAGATTTTTATGGCAAATTAAGTTTCCGTTGCTTGAGTTCAACTCTGCTGACTCACAGTGACCAGGCTGGATGGATTTGCATTCCATCCCTTCTCTCCTCCGAGTGGCGGTCACCTCCTGGAGTGTGGTCACCTCCTTGGTCATCTCGCCAGGCAGCGATGAGATTGCCAGAGAGCCAAGGAAGGATGCAGTTCTCCCATTTGGAGCTCTATTAAGTAGGAAGTTAAAAAAGCATTTGGTATTATCTTGGTTTTCTTGTTACTGAAGGCTTTCCTACCAGGCGCGAGGCAGATACTAGTGTAATCGAGATATGCTTTAAATTTATAGTCACATTTTCTGTTGTCTTGGCAAAAATTTGACAGGTACACATCATGAGATGATTTTTTTATCTACTACCTTCCCTTCCTTTCTCCCTCCCTCCCTCTTTTCCTTCTTTCTTTTATGTTTTTATTTTTTTTATTTATTTTGTTTTTTTAATTTTTTGTTTATTGCAGTAACATTGGTTTATAACATTGTAAAAATTTCAGGTGTACATCATTGTACTTCTATTTCTGCATAGATTACATCATGTTCACCACCAAAATACTAATTACAACCCATCACCACACACATGTACCGAATTATCCCTTTCACCCTCGTCCCTCCTCCCTTCCCCTCTGGTAACCACCAATCCAATCTCTGTCCCTATGTGTTTGTTTATTGTTGTTATTATCTACTACTTAATGAAGGAAATCATACGGTATTTGACCTTCTCCCTCTGACTTATTTCACTTTGCATAATACCCTCAATGTCCATCGACGTTGTCACAAATGGCTGGATTTCATCGTTTCTTATGGCTGAGTAGTATTCCATTGTGTATATATACCACAGCTTCTTTATCCATTCGTCCCTTGATGGGCACTTAGGTTGCTTCCAAGTCTTGGCTATTGTGAATAACGCTGCAATGAACACAGGGGTGCATGTACCTTTGCAAATTGGTGTTTTCAAGTTCTTTGGATAAATACCCAACAGTGGAATAGCTGGATCATATGGTAGTTCTATCCTTGCTTTTTTGAGGAATCTCCATACTGTTTTCCATAGTGGCTGCACCAGTTTGCACTCCCACCAGCAGTGTATGAGAGTTCCCTTCTCTCCACATCCTCTCCAACACATGTTGTTTCCTGTCTTGTTAATTATAGCCATTCTGACGGGTGTCAGGTGATATCTCATTGTAGTTTTGATTTGCATTTCCCTGATAGTTAGTGATTTTGAACATCTTTTCATGTGTCTGTTGGCCATCTGTATATCTTCTTTGGAGAAATGTCTGTTCAGGTCTTTTGCCCATTTTTTAATTGGGTTGGTAGTTTTTTTGTTGTTGAGATGCATGAGTTCTTTATATATTTTGGAGATTAAACCCTTATCAGATGTATGGTTTGCAAATATCTTCTCCCAATTGTTAGGTTGTCTTTTCGTTTTGTTGATGGTTTCCTTTGCTGTGCAGAAGCTTTTTAGTTTGATGTAGTCCCATTTGTTTATTTTTTCTATTGTTTCTCTTGCCCGGTCAGATGTGGTGTTTGAAAAGATGTTGCTAAGACCGATGTCGAAGAGCGTACTGCCTATGTTTTCTTCTAGAAGTTTCATAGTTTCAGGTCTTACATTCAAGTCTTTAATCCATTTTGAGTTAATTTTTGTGTATGGTGTAAGGTAAGGGTCTACTTTCATTTTTTTGCATGTGGCTATCCAGTTTTCCCAACACCATTTGTTGAAGAGACTTTCTTTTCCCCATTGTATGTTCTTGGCTCTTTTGTCAAAGATTAGCTGTCCATAGATGTGTGGGTTTATTTCTGGGCTTTCGATTCTATTCCATTGATCTGTGTGTCTGTTTTTATGCCAGTACCATGCTGTTTTGGTTACTATAGCTTTGTAGTATATTTTGAAATCAGGGAGTGTGATACCTCCAGCTTTGTTCTTTTTTCTCAGGATTCCTTTAGCTATTCGGGGTCTTTTGTTGTTCCATATAAATTTTAGGATTCTTTGTTCTATTTCTGTGAAAAATGTTGTTGGAACTTTGATAGGGATTGCATTGAATCTATAGATGGCTTTAGGAAGTATGGACATCTTAACTATGTTAATTCTTCCAATCCAAGGGCACAGAATATCTTTCCATTTCTTTGTGTCTTCTTCAATTTCTTTCAGAAATGTTTTATAGTTTTCGGTGTACAGATCTTTCACCTCTTTGGTTAAGTTTATTCCTAGGTATTTTATTCTTTTTGTTGCAATTGTAAATGGGATGGTATTCTTAATTTCTCTTTCTTCTACTTCGTTGTTCGTGTACAGAAATGCAACTGATTTTTGTATGTTGATTTTGTATCCTGCAACTTTACCATATTCGTTTATTACTTCTAAAAGTTTTCTGGTGGATTCTTTAGGGTTTTCTATATATAAAATCATGTCATCTGCAAATAGTGACAGTTTCACTTCTTCCTTTCCAATTTGGATCCCTTTTATTTCTTTCTCTTGCCTGATTGCTCTGGCTAGGACTTCCAATACTATGTTAAATAGGAGTGGTAACAGTGGGCATCCTTGTCTGGTTCCTGTTCTTAGAGGGATGGCTTTCAGTTTTTCACCATTGAGGATGATATTAGCTGTGGGTTTCTCGTATATGGTCTTTATTATGTTGAGGTACTTTCCTTCTATCCCCATTTTATTCAGAGTTTTTATCATAAATGGATGCTGTATCTTGTCAAATGCTTTCTCTGCATCTATTGAGATGATCATGTGATTTTTGTTCTTCATTTTATTAATGTGGTGTATTACGTTGATTGATTTGCGAATGTTAAACCATCCCTGCATACCTGGAATAAATCCCACTTGATCATGGTGTATAATCTTTTTAACGTATTGTAGTATGCGATTTGCTAGTATTTTGTTGAGGATTTTCGCATCGATGTTCATCAGTGATATTGGCCTGTAATTTTCTTTTTTTGTGTTGTCCTTGTCTGGTTTTGGTATCAGGGTAATGTCAGCTTCGTAGAATGAGTTAGGGAGCTTCCCCCCCTCCTCAATTTTTTGGAAGAGTTTGAGAAGGATAGGTATTAAGTCTTCTTTGAATGTTTGGTAGAATTCACCAGGGAAGCCGTCTGGTCCTGGACTTTTGTTTTTGGGGAGGTTTTTGATTACTGTTTGGATCTCCTTACTGGTGATTGGTCTATTCAAATTCTCTACTTCTTCTTGATCCAGTTTTGGAAGGTTGTATGATTCTAAGAATTTATCCATTTCTTCCAGATTGTCGAATTGGTTGGCATATAGCTTTTCATAGTATTCTCTTATAATCTTTTGTATTTCTGAGGTGTCTGTTGTAACCTCTCCTCTTTCATTTCTGATTTTACCTATTTGTGCCTTCTCTCTTTTTTTCTTGGTGAGTCTAGCTAAGGGTTTGTCAATTTTGTTGATCTTTTCAAAGAACCAGCTCTTGGTTTTATTAATTTTTTGTATTGTTTTTTTTGTTTCTATTTCATTAATTTCTGCTCTGTTTTTTTTTAATTCCCTTCCTCTTCTGATTTTGGGCTTTGGTTGTTCTTCTTTTCCAGTTCCTTTAGGTGCATTGTTAGATTGTTTATTTGAGATTTTTCTTTTGTTGAGATAGGCCTGTATCGCTATAAACTTCCCTCTTAGAACCGCTTTTGCTGTATCCCATAAATTCTGGCATGTCGTATTTTCATTTTCATTTGTCTCCAGGTATTTTTTGATTTCTTCTTTGATTTCTTCGTTAACCCAGTCGTTGTTCGGTAGCATTTTGTTTAATCTCCATGTATTTGTGGCTTTTCTGATTTTCTTCCTATAGTTGATTTCTAGTTTCATACTGTTGTGGTCAGAAAAGATGCTTGGTATTATTTCAATCTTCTTAAATTTATGGAGACTTGTTTTGTGGCCTAATATGTGATCAATCCTGGAGAATGTTCCATGTGCATTTGAAAAGAACGTGTATTCTTCGGTTTTTGGATGGAATGCTCTGTATATATCTACTAGGTCCATCTGTTCTAGTGTGTCATTTAAGGCCAATGTTCCCTTATTGATCTTCTGTTTGGATGATCTATCCGTTGGTGTAAGTGGAGTGTTAAAGTCCCCTACTATTATTGTGTTACTGTCTATTTCTGTTTTTATGTCTGTTAATAATTGCTTTATATATTTAGGTGCACCTACATTGGGTGCGTAGATATTTACAAGTGTTATATCCTCTTGTTGGATTGTTCCCTTGATCATTATGTAATACCCTTCTTTGTCTCTTTTTACAGTTTTTGTTTTAAAGTCTATTTTGTCTGATATGAGTACTGCTACCCCAGCTTTCTTTTCATTGTCATTTGCGTAGAGTATCTTTTTCCATCCCTTCACTTTCAGTTTGTGAGTGTCTTTAGGTCTGAAGTGTATCTCTTGTATGCAGCATATATATGGGTCTTGTTTTTTTATCCAGTCAGCCACCCTATGCCTTTTAATTGGAGCATTTAGTCCATTGACGTTTAAAGTAGCTATTGATAGGTATGTACTTACTGCCATTTTTTAACTTTTTTTTTTTTCCCTCAGTGTTTTAGTAGTACTTCTCTTTCCTTACTTCTTCTATACAGAATTGATGGTCACTTTAGTTTGACCTCTGTCTGAAAGCTGTACTCTTTAACTACCCTCCTCCCTCCTTTTATGTTTTTGATATCATATCTAACCTCTTTTTTGTGCATTTGTATCCATTACGTTCTAATCATGGAAATAGATAATTTTTCCTATTTGTGGTCTTCTCTTTTCCCCTTAAATCAGTCCCTTTAACATTTCTTGTAGCACTGGTTTCTTGGTGACAAACTCCTTTAATTTTTGCTTATCTGGGAAAATTTTGATCTCTCCTTCCATTTTGAATGATAACCTTGCTGGGTAGAGTATTCTTGGCTGTAAGTTTTTTCCTTTTAGCACTTTAAATATATCGTGCCATTCTCTTCTAGCCTGTAAGGTTTCTGCTGAGAAGTCAGCTGATAGCCTTATGGGGTTTCCTTTGTATGTAACTTGACATTCTCTTGCGGCTTTTAGGATTCTCTCTTTATCTTTAATTCTGGACATTTTGATTATGATGTGTCTTGGTGTGGGCCTCTTTGGGTTTACCTTGTTTGGGGCTCTCTGTGCTTCCTGTACCTGGATGTCTGTTTCCTTCCTTAGGTTAAGGAAGTTTTCATCTATTATTTCTTGAAATAGATTCTCTGCCCCCTTGTCTCACTCTTCTCCTTCCGGGACACCTATAACACGGATGTTAGTGCGCTTGATGTTGTCCCAGAGGTCCCTTAGACTGTCCTCACTCTTTTTAATTCTTTTCTCTTTTACCTGTTCACCTTGGGTAATTTCTTCTAGTCTTTCTTCCAGCTCACATATCCGTTCTTCTGTATCCTCTACTCTGCTTTTGATTCCCTCTAATGAATTTTTCATTTCCAGTATTGTATTCTTCATTTCTGATTGGTTCTTTTTTATATCTTCCATTTCTTTGTTGACATTCTCACTGAGTTCATCTATTCTTCTCCCCAGATCAGTGAGCATCCTTAACACTCTTAGTTTGAACTCTCTGTCGGGTAGGTTGCTCATTTCTGTTTCACTTAGTTCCTTTTCTGGGGTTTTGTCCTGTTCCCTTACTTGGAATGTATTCTTTTGCCTCCTCATTTTGCCTCTTTCCCTGTGCTTGTGTCTACGTATTAGGTAGGTCAGCTACGTCTCCTGCTCTTGGATAGGTGACCTTATGTAAGTGATGCCTTAGGAGGTTTCCAGTGTGCTTCCCTCAGTTCTCAATGTTCCAGGGATGACCCCTATGTGGGCTACATGTGTCCTTCTATTGTGGCCTGTTAGCTCTCCCTATAGGCGCCCAGGGAGGCTGAGTTATGCTCCTGGCCAGCTGTTGTAATGCTCAGCTGTTTGTAGTTGTTTTGGGCCCTTCAGTCTCTTTATCAGGTGTGGGGAGCCCCAGCACAGTTGGCTGTAAGTTCTAATACCACATTTGTGTTGCAGTATTTCTTTTAACTGAGTAGGCCCCCAGCGTGGCAGGTTGTTAGGCTCAGGGCCTTACAATTGCTGTAAGCCTCTAGCCTATTAGGTCTCTTGTCAGCTCTCTGAGGATTGCAGCTGGGTGGGGCTGGCCTCAGGCACAGGAGCACCCAATTGTTTCAGGCTTTGGAAGGTGGCGCAAACCTCCTATGTGGGTCTTTGAGAAGCACAAGTCTTCTGCAGCTGACAAGCCCTGTTGCCCACAGGTCCACACACACAGTCAACACAGTCCTGCCCGGTGTGAGCGCCCCGACCCCCAAGCGGACCCAGTCTCTCCACGGCGGGAACCCCACACACTCCGCCACCACCCCACACTCTCCACCCGCTCCTTGTGCACACCCTGCCCCACTCAAGTCGGCTCAGTTGCCAGGCTGCAGAGAATCCAGTCACCAATCTATGCAGGCCCACACGTTGCCTGAGGGCTTGTTGTTGGGTGGGGCTAGTCTCTAGGGTGGGCTGCCTGCCCTGGCTGAGCTGGATTAAATCGGTGCTCTAGCGGGTGGAGCAGACCCTGGGCTAGCAGGCCTCAGGGAGAACTTCAATGGCGTCTGTGTCAGCACGCCCACTCCAGGCCACAACAATGGCCGCCGCCAATGTCCCAGTCCCTGGAGAGGTCTCACCCCTCACCGAGATGCACTCAGGGCCTATTAGGTGAGTCTCTTTTCACCCCAGCACTGTGCACCTTTCTTTCTGGTGATTTTAGGATGCTTTCTGGAACAGGTGAGTTTGTGCGTGGGCCCTTTAAGAGCCAGTTTTAGTTTCTTTATGAACCGGGTTTTCTGGGGGCGCTCCCCAATGCTTTAGTAGCAGGCAAAGGCAGATATTATGCCGCTGGTGTCGATTGTGCTGGGTCCACAAAATGCCCACAGCAGGGGCGCTCCCCAGCTCAGGACCCCGCGCCTCCAGGGAGGTCTGCGTACCTGTGAGCTGCTCCTCGGCGGCCGTGAAGCTGGCGGCTTGTGAAGGCAGCGTTTTTCCTCTCCGGAAGGGAGTCTCTGCCTCTTCCACCTCAGTTAGGATTGTCCGTTGTTGCAGGAGTTCCTCTCATCCAGTTTTCAGTTCTGTCTCACGGGTAATTTTTCCACGAGTAGTTGTAAATTGGCTGTGTCCACGAGAGGAGGTGAGTTCAGAGTCTGCCTACGCCGCCATCTTGACTCTGCCTCCTTATTTTTTTTAAATAGAGATCATCTGCAAGCTTATTCTTAGAAAATAGTGAGGCTAAGCAAAATTTAGGGACTCCTGGTGCCAAATAAATTCTTGGAGACTCTCAAACGTAGTCACATATATTTATCCATTACCAAATCTTTTGTTAGCTCTTTTAAGTAAGGGTTTTTTATTTGGCCTCTGCGGAACATCCAGTCTTCCCCTCATCCTTTACCTCTGGTTATCTAAGCTGTTTATTAACTCTGCTCTCAGGAACTACTATAAACCACAAACCTAAACCCTGAATCCCATGTCTTTCCCTCAAACAACACATTGTCATTCTCCTGTCTCTCCCACTGGACAATGAACTCATTGAAGCCAAGGACTGTGTTTCATACATCCCTGCACCCGTTCATTTTGCTCATAAGAGGAGCTCAGTTGAACTGTTGAACAGAATTGAATCTGAAAGAGATCATCAAGAAATATTGTTTAGATTGCAGCCAGAGGAGGTTCGGAGCTTGATCTGCTGGTCTGGGCCACTTTGACAGAAGGCCAGTTTTTTAGGACAATTGCCAACGGGTTATAACCATTCTAGGATCTGCAGATAAAACCTTATCCTCTGGCATGTCCTGATCTGAACCTGCATAAAAAACCCAAGCCTTTCCTAACCTCAAGAGAACACTGGGTTGATACAGCTTCTCAGAAGTCAACAATGCCTTCTAGGAACATATATTGAAAGAAAAGCCATAGATTATAATCAGTTGGAGCAATTGTCCAGCTGCCTTCCTAATAAGCACATTCTCTTCTCTCTCATGCTTGCTATTGATATATATATATAAAGCATTTGCTGTGTAACTGCTATTGCATAGCTCTCCATTTCCTTGCAAATAAGTGGATATGTGACTTCCCCACTAATGACTACCACGTGGTGTAATAGAAACCCATTACCATGAAATATAGCATTTTCAGAAGGCTCTATTGCATCAGTGAAGCCCGTTTATGCTCCTGAAAATGTTTTATCTGTCTGCTTTGATGTGGGAAATGGGTGTCATTAGTAGGACATGCATGAACTGAATAGAAAAAGCCTAGCTTCATGCTTGTGTCTTTATGCCACCTGCAGGCCTACATATATGCAGTTATGTGAATGAATGGATGCCTTCTGCCAAGGCCCTGAAAGGCAGTCAGAGGGAAGGATGCAGAAGGTCTGAAAGATGGTTCATGTGCTCATCTCCTCCCTTTTCTTCTTTGCGTTTGGTTTTCAGAGAAATCTTAATAGATGGGGAAGTTCATAATATTTGTGAATTTGAGTGGTCCTGTTCTAGTTTTCTTGTAAGAGCAGTAGAAGAGCTGAGAAAGGATGAGAGAGAGGGCAACCAACGTGAGCTAAGCTCCCCAAGCTTTGCAAGGCAATGTGCTTTTGAGGTCAGATGTGTTTTGCAACCTCGTTGTGAAGCATGTTAGCCTGCAGGCATTACAAATCTTAGAAAATAGCACTAGTAAGTGCTTTATTATCCAGTAGGAAACACGGCCAACTGCCACCAGTAACATCTGTATCTTATTGTCAAAGAAAGAAAGAGGAAATAGTTTTGCCTCTATCATGTATCTCCTAAACCCTGATCAAACACAAGAGAAGGCAAAGTGATGTGTGAACAGTGCCAGCGTGAAAATAAAGTGCAAACGAAGTGCCCATTTAAAAATGAAGTGCATATCTAATGGATTGTAAGAATCACTTAACATTGTCCAAGATTGCCAAAGAAAATGAAGAGCCCCTTAGAATGTCCTGCAATGTATCTTGTGCCTTACAATTTACCTTGGCATGTTTTTTTTAACATTCCATCTAAGGCAGAAAAGATCATCCTTAGAAATACTTCTACTGTACTTAAAAATATGGCTGCTCCCATTTGGGGGAGTTTTGAAATATTCACAATAATTATATTTTTTAATTTTTAATTTTGAGGTAATTGTAGATTCACATGCACTTGTAAGAGGTAATACAGAGAAATCTTGTATGGCCTTTACTTAGTTTCCCCCAATGGTAACATCTTGCAAAATTATAGAGCAATATCACAACCAAGATATTGACATTGATACAGTCAAGGTGCAGAACATTTTCATCACCACAAGGATCGCCCATGTTCCCTGTTACAGCCTCACCCACTTCCCTCAACTGTCACCCACTCCTTAACCCTGGCAACTACTAATCTGTTCTGTTCTATAATTTTGCCATTTCAAGAATGTTGTATAAATGGAATCATACAATATGCAACCTTTGGGATTGGCTTCTTTCACTCAGCAAAATTCTCCAGAGATTCATCCAGATTTAATGGCTCATGCTTTTGGAGTCAGGTCTAAAATTCTGCCTAGTCCGAGATCTTAAAGATTGTCTCATATTTTTTGTAAAATTTTTATAGTGTTATGTTTTACATTTCAGTCTATGATCTATTTTGAGTTAATTTTTGATGAGATGTGTGGTTTAAGTCAGGTTGATTTTTTTGCCTATGGAAATCCAATTGTCCCAGCACTCTCTGTTGAAAAGCTTTCTTTCCCCTGTTGAAGTTCTTTTGCATCTTAGTCAAAATCAGTTGGGCATATTAGTGTGGATCTATTTCTGAGTTCTCTATTCTGCTTCATAGATCTATGTATCTTTTCTTCTCCAATACCACTCAGCTTGATTACTTTAGCCATATAATAATCCTTGAAATTTGGTAGAATGATTCCTTCCACTTTATTCTTCTTTTCAAAATTATTTTTAACTATTCTAGGTCTATGCCTTTCCATATAAATTTTAGAATAATCCAATTAATGTCTACAAAAAAATTTTATGTGGCTTTTGATAGGTACTGCATTAAACCGGTCTATCGATTTGAGGAGAATTGACATATTTAGTATGTTATCTTCCAATTCACAGCATAATATGTCTCTCCATTTATTTAAATCTTCTTTGATTTCTTTCATTAGCATTATATAGTTTTCAGCATACAAATCTTGGATATGTTTCATTAGATTTATTCTTAAGTATTTAATTTTTTGAGCAATTATGAGTGGTAGTGTAGTTTTAATTTTGATGTTTATCTTGTATCCTACATATTCTTTATATGTTTATCTTGTATCCTACGATGCTGATAAATTCACTTATTAGTTATGGAAGGTTTTTTTGTAGATTACTTGGGATTTTCTATGTAGATAATCATGTTATCTGTAAATAGAGATCTACTTTTCCAAGAGTTTTTATCATGAATGGATGTTGAATTTTGTCAATTGCTTTTTCTGTATCAGTTGATACGATCATGTGATTTTTCCTCTCTGGCCTGTTAATATGATGGATTACTATTGTACAGGCACGTGGGATTTGTTTTAATCAGGTATGGTAAGACACACAGACATGGAAATGACTGGCATGAAAGAAGAAATTTGTTCTATTCATAGATCCCTGGAAACAGGGGGAACGGCACATCACACAGGGGGACACGTGGGGAAGCACCAGAGTCAGAAGGCAGAGAAAGTGAGGAGAAAACTTGGGCAAGAGCTTTTATTGTGGTTTTCATGGGAAGGAATGGGCAAGGCAGGGAAAGGCAAGTTTAGGATTGGCTAGTTTGAATAATTTCAGTGGTCTCCTGGGTAGGGCCTGTTCCTAGGTGGCTGATACCTGGTCCTGAGGGTGATTAGGGCAAAGGAGTAATAGCTCAAAGTAAAAGAGCCCAATAAAGGAGGCATTCAGAGGTATGGATGCTGGATTGGTTAGTTTGCATATGAAAGGAGTGCTCCCAGACTAGTCATTTGCTATCTCCAGACATCAGCTAACTCTGGGAGGAGCAGTCCCTCCCTGGTCAGCAAAGCCCCGCGTGTCAAAGCATCAAATATAGAAACTAGAAAACATGGTTAACACATTAGATTAATTGATTTTTAAATACTGAACCAGGCTTGCATCCCTGGAATAAACATCATTTGATCATAGTGTATAATTCTTTTTATATATTGCAGAATTCTAATTGCTAATATTTTGTTAGGAATTTTTGTACCTATATTCGTGAAGGATATTGGTCTGTAATTTTACTTTTTGTTGCTGTTTTTTTTAATAATTTATTTATTGATTGATTTTTCCCCCAAAGCCTGAGTAGATAGTTGTATGTCATAGCTGCACATCCTTCTAGTTGCTGCATGTGGGATGCGGCCTCAGCATGGCCGGAGAAGTGGTGCGTCGGTGCACGCCCGGGATCTGAACCCAGGCCGCCAGCAGCAGAGCTGGTGCACTTAACCACTAAGCCACGGGGCCGGCCCTTTGTTGCTGTTTTTGTTTTGTTTTAGTATCAGGGTAATACTGACTTCATAAATGAATTGGGACGTTCTCTTCTATTTTCTGGAAGAGGCTGTGTAGAACCGGTGTTAACTCCTCTTTAAAGTTTAGTAGAAACTTCCAGTGAAACTATCTGAGCCTAGAGATTTTATTTTGGGTAACTTTTTACGTTAAAAATTTAATTTTCTTAATAGTTAAGGGCTATTCAAATTACCTATTTCATATTGGGTGAGTTGTGGTAGTTTGTGTTTTGTGAGGAATTGGTCCATTTCTTCTCAGTTGTCAAATATATGTATGTAGCCTTGTTTGTAGAACTCCCTGATTATCCTTTTGATGTCTGCTGAATCTGTAGCTGTATCTGCTGTTTTGTTCCTGATCCTGGTAATTTGTGACGTCTCTCTTTGTTTCTTTGTCAGTCTGGCTAAAAGTATTTTATTAATCTTTTCAAAGAATCAGCTCTTTGTTTCATTGATTTTCCTTATTGTTTTTCTATTTTCAATTTCACTGGTTTCTGCTCTTTATTATTTCCTTTCTTCTGCTTGATTTGGCTTTATTTTGTTCTTCTCTTTCTAGATTTTTGAGGTGGGGGTTTTGATTATTGATTCAAGATTTTTCCTGTTTTCTTGTATGTGTTTAGTG
Source organism: Ceratotherium simum simum (assembly GCF_057802395.1). Taxonomy (NCBI): domain Eukaryota; kingdom Metazoa; phylum Chordata; class Mammalia; order Perissodactyla; family Rhinocerotidae; genus Ceratotherium; species Ceratotherium simum. The sequence goes on along the minus strand of NC_141930.1, from coordinate 24,303,610 downwards.
CTATAAATTTTCCTGTCAGCACTGCTTTAGCTGTGTCCCACAAATTTTGATGTATTGTATTTTCATTTCCATTCAGTTCCATGTATTTTTTAATTTCCCTTGAGACTTCTTCTTTGACTCATCCATGAATTGCTTAATGGCATGTTCTTTAGTTTCCAAGTGTTTGGAAATTTTCCTGTTATCTTTTTGTTATTGATTTTCAGTTTGATTCCATTATGGGCAGAGAACACACTTTGTGTGGTTTCACTTCTTTTAAAATTGCTGAGGTTTGTTTTAGGGTCCAGGTATGATCTGTCTTGGTGTATATTCTACAGGCTCTTAAAAAGAAAGTATACTCTGCTGCTGTTGAGTAGAGTGTTTCACACATATCATTTAGATGTCATTCATTAATGATGTTGTTGAGTTCTTTAATATCCTTGCTGATTTTCTGTCTAAAAATCTGCCAATTGTTGAGAGAGGGATGTTGAATTCTCCAATAACAATTGTGGATTTGTCTATTTCTTCTTTCAGTTATATCAGTTTTTGCTTCATATATGTTGCAGCCTATATAGTTGTATTTGAAGTGAGTTTCTTGTAGACAGCATACATAGTGGATCATGTTTTCTAATCCATTCTGCCAATCTCTGTCTTTTAATTGTTGTATTCAGACCATTTAAATTAAAATTAATTATTGATCTGTTAGGGCTTAAGTTTGTCACTTTCTTTTTTCTTTTCTATTTGTTCTTTCTGTTTCGCATTTCTATTTTCTCTTTCCCACCTTCCACTGGGTTACTTATACTTTTGTGTGTGTGTGTGTGAGGAAGATCAGCTCTGAGCTAACATCCATGCCAATCCTCCTCTTTTTGCTGAGGAAGACTGACCCTGGGCTAACATCTGTACCCATCTTCCTCCACTTTATATGGGACGCTGCCACAGCATGGCCTGACAAGCGGTGCATCTGTGCGCGCCCGGGATCCGAACCCGGGCCACCAGCAGCAGAGCACGCGCACTTAACCGCTACGCCACGGGGCCAGCCCAACTTGTACTTTTTTTTAAGTATTCTGTCTTTATTTATCTATAGTGTTATTGAGTATATCTCTTTGTATAGCTTTTTTAGTGATTGCTCTAGGTATTGCATTATACATTCACAACTTATCATAGTCTATTTATATCAACATTTTATCAATTCAAGTGATGTATAGAAAACTTATCTCCTTTTACATCCCTTTTTCCTTCCCAATTTATGATATAATTGTCTTAACTATTTCCCCTACATATGTATACATATTTTTGGGAGGGAGTGAGGAAGAGTGGCCCGGAGCCAACATCTGTGCTCATCTTCCTCCACTTTATATGTGGGTCACTGCCACAGCATGGCTTGATGAGTGGTGTAGGCCTGTGCCTGGGATCCAAACCCACGAACCTGAGCTGCTGCAGTGGCGAAACATGCCGAACCCAACCACTATGCCACCAGGCCTGCCCCCTCTACATATATTTTGAACCACATCAGACACTGTCATAATTTCTGCTTCAATTTAGAAAACTTAAGAGGAGAAGAAAAGCCTATCATATTTACCTATATTTTTGGTAGCTGTGTTCTTTCTTTCCTCCTGATGACTCAAAGTTCCTTTCATCATTTCCTTTCTGTTTAAGAGAATTTACTTAAACCATTCTTTTTGGGTAAGTCTAGTGTTAACAGATTTGCTTGGTTTTCCTTCACCTGAGAATTTCTTGACGGATATTTTTGTTGAGGATATTTTTGTTGAGTATAGAATTCTAGGTTGACAGCTCTTTTCTTTCAACATCTGAAAAATATTGTGCCACTTCCATCTGGCCTCCATGATTTCTAATGAGAAATCCACTGTCATTGCATTTTTTTTCCACTATAGACAAGGTATTTTTTCTCCCCTGGCTACCTTCAACATTCTGTCTCTAGTTTTCAAAAATATAGTTATAATGTGCCTTAGCATCAATTTATTTGCATTTATACTGTATGGTGTTCACTTAGCTTCTTCAACGTGTAGGTTTATGTCTCTTGCTAGATTTTGGGAGTTTTCAGCTATTATTTTTTGAGTACTTTTCCAGCCCTGCCTTCTTTCTCCTCTCTTTTCAGGACTCCAATGTGACAAATGTTAGATCTTTTGTTATAGGTCCATAGGCCCCTAAGACTCTGCTCATTGTTTTAAGGTCTATTTTTCTCTCCATTGTTCAGATGGGGTAATTCCTATTGTTCTATCTTTCAGTTCATTGACTCTATCCTCTATCCCTTCCATTCTGCTATTGAGCCCATCTGCTGAGCTTCATTTTTTTGTGTGTGAGGGGTGGTGCTTTTGTATTTTTCAGTTTAAAATTTCATTGTGGGGGCCGGCCCAGTGGCGCAAGCAGTTAAGTGCACGCGCTCTGCTGTGGCGGCCCGGGGTTCGCTGGTTCGGATCCCAGGCGCGCACTGACACACTGCTTGGCAAGCCATGCTGTGGTGGCGTCCCATATAAAGTGGAGGAAGATGAGCACAGATGTTAGCCCAGGGCCTGTCTTCCTCAGCAAAAAAAAGTGGAGGATTGGCAGATGTTAGCACAGGGCTGATCTCCTCACACAAAAAAAAAAAAAATTAATTGTGGTTCTTCTTTATATTTTATATTTCTTTGCTAAGACTTTCTATTTATTTTCTGAGATTTTCTTTCTTTTTATTTGTGTCAAGCATGTTCATAATTGCTTATTGAAGCATTTTTTATGATGGCTAACTTAAAATCTTTGTCAAGTAATTCTATCATCTGTATCATTTGGGGTAAGCCTCTATTGACTGTCATTTTTCATTCAGTTTGATATCTTTCTCGTTCTTGGTATGAAGAGTGATTTTTTAATTTTAACTTGGACATTTCTGTATTATTTCTGTATTATTCTGTTTTATACTGAAATTCTGGATTTTATGTAAACCTCCTGTTTTAGATAGCTTTTTTTGATACCACTCTGGCAGGGAAAGTGGGGTCTGCTGCCTCATTACTGCCTGGTGGAGGTAGAAGTCCAGGTTCCTCACACAAGGAAAGAGAGTTCCTCATTACTGCTGGGCAGGAGGTGGGAGTTCTGGCTTCCTACATGGCCTCCACTGACACCATGGTGGAAGTGGCCTCGTTACCACTGGGTGATAGTCAAAAGTTCTGACTGCCCATTATTCTGAGAGCACCCCAGTGGAGAAGGGGAGGGGACCTTCATTACTGACATGCAGGAGACTGGATACTGTTTAGTAATATAATCTGAATGCTTGGCACAAGTAGACGTCTGGTCAATGGTTGCTATATCATGATATCTCTGGAAAGTTTTGGCAGTTCTGCAGTTCCTACAGGACACGTATCTTTTGGTAAGTGACAATCAAGGCATTAATAATTATCCTCTCCCTGGGAATTTCTTCCAGGGAACTGACCCTAATTCTTCAGTCAGGCTCAGTCCTGAGCTCAACCGTTGCTCCCTCTGCCCAGGTACCTCGCACGACTCTGAAAGGGTCCTGCCACCTCGATGGTGCTTATGTCTCTGGTTCACCCTCTTATTTTCCACAATAAAGGCCCATCTCCAATACTTATTCCACTGTTAGATATATGTACAATAGAATTTCCTCCATCTCCTTCCCTTTCCTAAAATTGAGTTTATCCCACTCAACTGTTTTTCTCAATTTCTTTTTTTAATTTTTTCCTGCATGTTTAGACCTGTTCCTCACTGCTCCATCATTCTCTTGGTTACTGGCTCCTCCACCATTCATCTTAAGTCAGTGTTATTCTGTTTTCCACACTCTCTGATGTCACACCCTTATTTAAATAACATTTGGATGCTATCACAGTCATCTGCTATAGGAAAATATGGCAGACGGATGAAAGGAGCCTTACTCTGAATATTCAGAGAGCAAAGAGGGAACCCTGGACATGAGTAAGTGGAGCTCAAGTTTTCAGGTCAATTGTTGAGCCGGTATTCCATTTAGGAAGGATTGAGAAGTAGCACTCTTTGAATGTGGAGTTGGAATGCCTTGGGGACTATTTTGGAAGATGTGTTTGCTAATTTATCTCGTTGGAACATGTATTTGTGTGACTTGGGGGTTAGAGGAGGGACTGCTTATAGAGGGGTTAGCACTCCAAGCTACCTCTTGGTGTCAACACTATTCCAAAGAAAAATATTAGAGAGGCACGATTGAAATAAAAAAGGGAAAGCCAGTGAAGGCAAACGTGACCTCAGCGGCTAAGGGCATGGGTAGAACTCAGGTAGAGAAGGCAGGAAAAGGAGTCAAAATCACAGAGGGCCCTGGTCAGTGGCAGTTGCTGGAGGTATACTTTAGAGAATAACCCAGTGCTTGTCCTGTAGTGGGTACTCATGAATTGAAGAGGTGCAAGGTATGAACTGATTGTTTTGTAAAGAATTAAAGACACTAAACCATTCATTACATAATTGCAATTTTCTGTTTTCCCCACTACTTTGTAACTCTATATCTACATTGTTTGATACTGTGTCACCAGCGTCAAGCTGGCCATCAATGAATAGTTAGTCAGTCTGATTTAAAAAACATTTCCTTTAAAAAAAAAGGAAATGAAGGGAAGGGAGGAAGGAAAGGACAGCTTGGGTAATCATTAGTGCTGTTCACCAACACTGTTGGTGCTTCCCCTACTGGGCACATGGTAGGATTCCACTTCTTGACCCCTTAGAGGTCAGGTAGGTGTTTGGCCTGTAAAATGTGGCAGATGTAGCATGTTACTTTCTGGCAGCCAACCTTAAGAGCTCAGGTGGGACTCCCCATGCTGTTTCCCTCAGCGATGGCAAACAGCTCTGTTCCAGGTTGGGGAGGCTGCATCCCTGGCTGAGAGCAAATCAAGCACAGCTCCCCACCAACCCAGCAAGGACATGTTGTATGAGCGAGAAATAAATCTTTATAATTTTAAATAATAAAGAGCAGGCGTGTGTTACTGTAACATGACATAGCATATCCTGAATGATAGAGAATACTAAGTGATGTCTTCAGCCGTGGAACGATAGGTGACTTTTCTTCTTTCTTGTCTTCTTGTATTTTCTAGTTTTTCAAGTGATTCTTTTAAATCTATTTTTGACTTTTCTGGAATGGATGTTATTTTTGTAATAGGGAAATAAATTAATTTAAAATAAACTGGGGGACAAATTTTATGACTTGTATCTGTTTATAATTTGAAGTGATGTTATATTTTTATTGATAATTGCATGAAACATGCAGAAATTAACACATTTATTGAACCTAGGGTGTGTTTTGGTGCATACTCTTTAGTCGCCAAGAACCCTGAAAAACAATGTGTTACCCTGTCATTGAATCAAGGCCTGCCATCTTAGATCTGCTCCAGCCCCCCAAAAAATGCACCTCCGTGGGAGTGCTGGATGGCTTGGGGTCCTGGGAAACATTTGTGTAGTTTGCTAGTAAGACCGGGCCTTGGTCAGAAAAGGGTTGTGTTTGCTAATTTTCCCTTCCTTTGCACACACCTTTATTAATATGGCAGTCAGGTTCATTTGAGAATGCCTGGAACATTTGCACATTGCCTTTGTTACACAGGAGGGCCTTCCATTTGAATTTTATAGGAGAGACTGAAGAAAAGTGATCCTGTTTCTACTCTGGCCCAAACCCGGAAGTCTGAGGCGCAGGATTTTACGTGCGTGTATCTGCACATAGCTGCTGGCGACCTGGGTGGGATCAATAAAACCCCATGCCTTCACGCTGGCAGACTTGAAGCCAGGGCCAGCCTAGAGGGAACTGACCATCTCAGCCCTGCATTTTTTCTTTCAACCTCCTCTGACACAAACAGAAGACTGTTTTTTGATGTCTTTGATGATTAAGGTTCTGTAGATTAAAACTGAGAGTCTGGATATTTCTAAAAGGTTAGTATTTTCTTTGAGATTTACCTACTTCCTCTAAAGTATTATATACAGAGTTTTCTCCCACTTTACTAAGCTAGAAATGTATAACACAATAGACTCTCAATAGAAATAAAACCCCTTTTATTGGTCCTATTTGAAAAGATAGTCAAGCCCTGGTTTTATAAGTAAACCCTTTACTCTCCTTCTTCTATAGCCCCTCAGAACCTGTGTTTAATTTGTGGGATAATGAATTATACTCTGAATAAGAAGTTCACAAGAACCAGGAAGAGTGACACTAGTGCTTAGCACTTATTTCAAAGGAAAAACTTTTGTGAAGTTCTTTTTTTTTAGGGAACCAAAGAATTTTTAGATCCTAAACTATACCTAAAAGAAAAGATAGACTTATTAAGGAACTTTTACATTTCTAAAACCAGATTTGGAATAGTGAGAGATTATGACAAACGTGCAAATGAGCATGAATGGTCTCTCCATCCCTACTTGGTGGTTTTACTGCTTTTTTTTTTAAATAAAATAAACAAAATAAAAAAATACCTACTCTGCAGAGCAAAGACTTTTACTAAAATTGTCTAGTTTAGCCTTCAAAATATTTCATTCCTTTCTACTCTGTAAAATATCTAGATAGAGGTGGAAATTACTTTTAAGTTTTTTAAATGTCAACCCTTAAGCACAGTTCCATGTACTTACATTGGAAACTAGGTCTCAGCATGGAAGATGCCCAGGGATCCTGTAGAGTCAAAGGGTTCTGAAAAAAAGTTAATAACCCTCTTTCCTTGTTACTAAAAAAGACCCAGGCGAGGCATTTCATACACCCCCAGAGAGTAGCTAGCTGCCTGAACTGTTAACTCAGATGACTAGACTCCTTCTGTTTTCATCTCATCTTGCTAACACTTTACAAAGATGTTTGTTGCAATGAAATTGATTGTCAGCACACTTGGCAATTCAAATTGCATTAGATGTTTCTTCTTTTTTAATTCTATTAACCAAGATGAACGCAACACAATCTGCGGAGGCCCTTCCTCAGGATCTCATGACCCGGTGCTGTGGGACTAGCTCAGACTTTATGGTCAAGGTCCCTTATTCTGTGGATCTAATTAGCATTGAGAGCACCTTCTAAAACAGAAACTTATGCCCTGATCTCGATTCTAAAATGGGAACCATTTTTAAAATGCTCTTATTTCTTGATATTTACAAAATGTGTTGATCTGCAGAAAAGGTGACGCATATTCCTTAAATTAGGGGAATCAATTAGCCCATCAACCGACAAGTGTCTTTTCCCTGGAACATATTGTGTGGGTCCCAGGATGAAGTAAGGAGCTAGTTCTGGAATCTGTGAGAAAATAGCTGGCAAATGTTGTCAGACTTTGGTGCATTCCAGAGAGCCCTATTTCCTAAAATGCTTTGAAATCCTCCCACCCCTTCCTACACAGAACTCACTCATCCAGAAAGTTCAGCTATTGTCATGATAATACTGCTGGAGAATGTTGGAGCGGGAGAGTAGAGAATGAGGGTAAAAAGAGCTTATGCTTAGGGCTTGTGGGAACTGAAGCCTTGGTTCCCTAACACAATGAAGAATTTCAACTCCCTCACTACCCAGGCCGCACTTGTTCCTGTGCCCTGTAGGAGGTCATATAACTGTGACTTGGAAAAGAGAGGCTTGGCACCTATGCATGAGTTTTAAATTATGGAGTCAAAGGAGAGGAGGGAGGCAAGGGGAATAGAGGAAACCTTAACAGCTAGAAAGAGGTGTGTTTTCTTTCTTTCCCACCGTTAGCTAGTGCTTCAGGCAGAGAGAAGAAATAGGTTGTTCTCAGGGGTGCTGGTCCAGTCTAACCTGGAATACGTGCTAATTGGTGTGTGTTTCTCTCTTTCCACCCCAGGACAGCTTTCCTGCTCGCTTCGGAGGAGTTCATTTTGTCAACCAGCCCTGGTACATTCATGCCCTGTACACGCTCATCAAGCCATTCCTTAAAGACAAGACCAGGAAACGGGTAACGAAAACAAACACCCAACGGCGGGGATGCGGAGGGACAATTACGGTGCCTCTCTTCTCAATCTCTCCCTCTTTTCTTATTTTTCACTGTGGTTTTTCTGCTTTTCTGCAGTCCCTGAGCATTTGAGCCTCAGCTGGAGTTTGCAAATGACCTAGATTTAATCAATAATTTAGTAGAACTGGGTTATTTTCAGAGTCCCAGTGACAAACCAAAGGAAACTTTGAAGGCATGCAGATACCAGATGCCCATTTTACCGTAAATGCTTATGGGAGATATGGGGTCAAGCAGCTTCCTGTTCATGGAATATTTTAATAGCTAGCATTTTGTCCTGCAAATGTATTATCACTATGAGGAATGTTTATAATTTGTATTTTTCCCCATGGCTCTTGGGTCATAGCTGGCAGCTCCATCACCTCTGAGGCTGGGAAAGCATTCTTCATTGGAAATAATAATGCTCTTAGGAGGAATGCTTTTAAAATCTTAATTGTATTAGTTGATGACATTTGGGAAGCCAATGTCTTCCATCAGAGCTGGACTTTTTCATGGCATTCTGAGTAGCTGAGAAACTGAACATTCCCAAACCACTCTGAATCTCAGTTTCCTTGTTTTACAAATGAGAAAAATAACCCCACATCACAGAGTTGTTGGGGTAATTTAATGAGACATCATATGAAAGCAGGTAGCATAATGCCACTCACATAGCAAAGCTCAATGACCTTTATTTCTTTTTATCATCTAACTCTCTTTTCTTTGAAGCTTTCTGATTTTAGCTACCTGCTGGGTCAGAAGCACCACCTCTCAAAAGAACCTGGCCCAGGTCATCCTTTTAGCACCTTCCATATGCCCTTATAGCCAGGGCACCCCATGCTGGGAGAGAGCTCTGAGTGTTCAGGGGGTAATGATGATATGAGGGACCCACACACACACGTACACAGTCTGTAGGGTTCCTAACTCCTAGCCCTCAGATGCTTCCAGGTCCTTAGGAGACATTGCAGTAGGGTATGGGAGGGGTAATTCCCCTGTCCCCAAACAAGTGTGGAACCAGGAACTAGAACTGACCAGCCTCAGGACAGAGACATTCTGAGGCATTTTGCAATCTCTCTGGGGCTCAGGACAGCACTAAGGACAGAGAAGTGTCCTAGACTGTTCCCAATGTGGCTTCATCTTCTGCTCAGGAAGGAGCCAGTGGGAATTCCTCCCACAAAGCAATCGACACTTGCTGCTGTGCCATAGAAGGAGTTCCTGGAGCTCTGGGCAGAGAACAGAATCTGACAGGTGGAGGGTCCAGCCTCCTACCCGCTGAGTTCCTCCATCCCACAGGACCCCAGGAGAGAGGACCAGTTTCAGCAGCACTCCTAGTTCTTTAAGAACTGGAGGGGTTGGGTGGGTGTGTACAAATGTTTGCTCTTAACACCAGGGCCAGAATTTAGCTCCAGGTTTTCCATACTTCAAATACTGATTCCTCCTGTGTGACGTTTTATGAAAGCCAGAATATGTTAATTTCTTCAAAAGAAATAATTCTTATTAAAATTCAGTCATACCCAATCCATTGTCAGCAAATGTGCACTGTTTTCTGAAGTGCTACAGTACTCTTCTGAAGAATTTAACACTCATCTTATTGTCCCCTTCATCTTTAAATGATGCCACTACCTCATAAGTTAAAATCAACACAAGAGAACAGGGTAGCAGATGTTTATTATATACTTACATAGTACACTATAATTTAGCATGTAGTATATACCATAATATAATATTGTGGTACATATATTATTATACTATATTTAAGTATTTTAAAAATCACATTTGCAATTCATCACGGTTAGGATGGCATGCGTGGTGCTCGCTTTGGCGGCACATATACTAAAATTGGAACGATACAGAGAAGATTAGCATGGCCCCTGCACAAGGATGACACGCAAATTCGTGAAGCGTTCCATATTTTTCAGAAATAGAAGTATAATGATGTACACCTGAAATTTATACAATGTTATAAACCAATGTTACTGCAATAAACAAAAAATTAAAAAAAAAAAAGATGGCGTGTGTGTGTGTGTGCATGTGTGTCTTTGTGTAATTGACGGTCCTGTAGTTGGGAACAACTTATGTGTATCGAGCCTGCAACATGAAGAACTGTGCGAACCGACATCATTACACAGATGCACTTTAAATAAACGTTCAGGAATTAATTCCTGAATTGCAGGCAATGGTAATTATCAACTTGTGGCTTATTCACTTTTCAGATTTGTCTGAAAAATAATTGTAATTTGGGCATGTTTCCTCCCCTGCTTGACTAATTTCCATCACCATCCATTATACGCTTAGAAGGTGCAAACTTGTTTGGGTGTTAACCTCAATCCAGACAAAATGGAAACTTGCTGCAAAACCATCCCACAATAAGTTCTCGGGCCACAGTTTTCAATTCCATTGACTAAGAATTGATCAAGCTTTGACCTTGTGCCCACATACATCACCCAGGGAGCTAGGAGTCTATTAAAAGAATAAGAAAACATCACCCCTTTTCCTGAGTAGTCTTCTCTTCCTGTGGGGAAGCAAGACGTAAATGAACAAATCAGACAAAAATAGAGGTCATCACATAATAAAGAGTTAACTGGGGGGAGGGGGAGGAGGACCAGAGTGGGCAGGTGTCACTGGGATATACTGAGGAAGAAGCTGCCACTTGGTGTAGGCCTGGGAAGGATGGGAGGATTGATGGGGGTGCAGAGGGCAGACAGCACTCCAGGGGGAGAACAGAGCAATGTAGAGATGTGTGTCAAGCATGATTGGGGGTCTGGAGGGTCTGCATCGCTACTCTTTTCACCAACAGGGGTAATTAGGAGACGACTGTATATGTAAATTTGGGCCATGGCCAAATAATACCCAATTTGTTCATAAACTTCATTTTTAAGGACTGTTAATTCAGCCCCCTTTCTGAGCAATAAATTAACATGTTATGAAAACTAAGCCACCGACACAAAATTGAATGCCTCTTTAAACACCATGATCACCAGCAGTGCATCCAATTTCTCATTGCTAAATTGTGTATTAGATTAAATGCTTGGTCATATGTTTTGGATTTTTTATTGCTAATTATTTTTTTTTCCAGATTTTCCTCCATGGAAACAACTTAAACAGCCTTCACCAGCTAATACACCCTGAATTTTTGCCCTCTGAATTTGGAGGAACGCTTCCTCCTTATGACATGGGAACGTGGGCCCGGACATTACTTGGTCCTGACTACAGCGACGAAAATGACTATACTCACACTTCCTATAATGCAATGCACGTGAAACACACATCATCCAACCTGGAGAGAGAATGCTCACCCAAGCCGATGAAGAGGTAAGGCCTGATTATCAGAGCTTCCCAGTTGGAGGTCAATAGGCATTTTTGATTTGGGCCTACTGTGGGTTAAGTAATTGAAGACCGTAATGCGCACAGAACTTGAATAAAATAAATTGCGATACATTCTTAGCTGATTTCACTAGAATTGAAAGCAAATGGGGCTTGGCTTGCCCAGAAATATAGTTGTCTCCATTGTATTAAAGAAACAGTTAAAGGCTAGGACCTTGCTCATGTTATGATTACAGTCCCAGTGTCTGTTAATATACACAGAATGAAATGTTGTACCTTTGAGACACACTGGATGAAAAAGCAACCTGCTAGAAAATGTTCCTATCATCCATGCATTAAGAACCATTTATCGAGCATTTACTTGGCTGCAGGCACTGATTAGGCACTGGGAGTACAAACAGAAATAAGACATCAAAAGAACAGAGAAGTGTGCCTCAGGAAGATCTGCCAAGTAAGACTTTTAGCAAGGTATTTATAAAGCAGGTCACATTTGAGCTGGGCTCAATGGATGAAAATCAGCAGCCCAGGCTTAACAAAAAGGGAAAAGGCATTCCCAGCAGAGGGGACAGACAGAGGCGTGGAGGCATTAGAGAGATGGGATACACTAGTGTGGCAAAGAGGATCGAGAGATGAGAGTGGACGTGGAATAATGTTCCAAAGATTGTTGGATCCAGGTGGTGAAGTACACTGCATACTGTATTCAGTGGAGTGCCGTGGGAGACGGGTTTTTACAACTGATAAACAAATAGTGCATGTGTGCTTTCTCATTGTAAAAAGTAAACCCTTATTTATAAGGCTAAAATCCCCTTCAACCACTATCCTCAATCCCAGTCCCAATCCCAATCCCTCTCCAAAGGTAACCATTGTTGTCAGACTGGGATGGACTCTCCCCTTCTGTTTTCTGTACATTTACACTCATCTATACACACCCATAGAAAATATCTAATACTGTGTATTAGTTTTCCAGGGCTGCTGTAACTAAACATCTGAAACAACAGAAATCTATTTTCTCATAGTTCTGGAGACTACAAGTCCAAGATCAAGTTGTCGGCAGGGTTGGTATCTGCTGAGGTCTCTCTCCTTGGCTTGTAGATTGTCATCTTCACCCTGTGTCTTCACATGGTCTTCCCTCGGCATGTCTGTGTCCTAATCTCTTCTTCATATAAGGACACCAGCCATATTGGATTAGGGCCCACCTCATTTTACCTTAATTACGTCTTTAAAGACTCTATCTCCAAATACAGTCACATTCTGAGGTACTGGGGTTAGGACTTCAACATATGAATTTGGTAGAGGACACAATTAATCCCATACCATATTGTTATGTAACGTTTTTCCATATCAATGAATCTAGACCTATCTCATATTTTTAATGCTGCATGGTATTCTAGAACATGGATCTATCACAGTTTACCCATTTCCCTATTGATGGGAATTTAGGTTGTTTGTGACTTTTTTCTCTAACCCACATAAGGCCCAAAGAATATCCCTGATATGCCTCCTTCATTCTCACAGGAAAGTTCCTCTGGGTAGACTTGGAGCCCTGCAGTAGCTGGGCCAGAGGGTGTGTGTACTTTAGATTTTATTCCACATGGCCTGTAAACCTCCCAAAATGACTGTACTGATTGACACTCCTGCCAGGAGTGTGTGAGACTCTCTATCCCCAGACCCTTGAAAAGTACTTCATATTATCAGACTTCAATTTTAATCATAATCCTGATGGTAGGACAACTCTATGTTATTTTTGTTTCCATTTATATTTGCCCATCAGACATAGTTAAGCAGAGAAATTACATAATAAGGTCTGAGGTTTATAAGGATCATGGAATTAGCAGGGAAAAGGAGACTAAAAGCCATCAGAAGGCTCAGGTGGGAAGATGAGGGATAGAACTGCTGAAGCAATGGAGGACGGGCTGAACTCTGGGGAAAGGAGCAGCGTCAAGGTTGAAGTCTGGGCTCATGTTGATGTCCTGAACCAAGAAAGAGTGTCCAGGATGAGGATCCCCACGTTTCCTGCTCAGTTGTGAATACTACACTCAAATGCCTGGAAAACCTCTCCACTGGTACTGGTGGGATCTGGAAATTCATTGACTCCCCAGGTTAACGGCTGACATTCTCTGGGGAGTGTTGGCCACGGTGGCTGAGAGGTTGGCTTTCTGTTTCTACAGTGAGGGGACTGACCTCACTGGTTGAGTGAGATGGTCCGGCCCTGGTCCTGACCTACTCTCAGTCCAGACGACAGCACAGTAATGACAATGATAACAACTCACACAACTGATACTGTTCGAGGCCCTTCACCTGCATTACCTCTTTAAATCCTCATCACAACAGTATGAGAAAGGTATTATCATTATTCCCATTTTACAAATGAGGAAACTGAGACACAGAAGGTAAGCAACTGCCCAAAGTCACTTAGCTAAGTGGCCACTCTGGGATTCAGATGTGGTCAGGCCGGCTCCGTGCTCTGTGTTCGTGTCCTCTATAAGATACAACACACTGCCTGCTTTTCCTCATGCTTTCTATCCTTAGCTCTAATGCCAGCTTTCTCTCCCTGATCCTTCCATGGGCAGAGACAATGACATCTCATGTAGCCTGTCCCTACCTCGTCTCTAGAGACTTTTAGATAAAGCCATCATACCCTCATATATGTCTGAACTTCCAAAGTCAAGTGGCATAAAATAGGAATTTGCCACTCTTTCCCCAGATGATCAGTTACAAAGTTACATCTCTTTTGGGTGACCAGACATGTCCTGACTCCAAGTTCCACCTCTGAATTGATGTTGAGGATCAGAGGAGGTGACAGCTTCCATTATTAGACAGTGAGTTCTGGAGGGTAAAGTCTTTGTATAACTTGTATTTACCGTACTCTCTCCCCAGTAATCCATTCAATGTCCAACACACAATAGATATACAGCAGACACCCTATACATACTTGCTGCATATAAATGAATCAACGTTGAATGAAAGCTACTACTGCCAAAACCCACCCTTGGTGCACTTGTTCAGTTGCTTCAACCAAATTGTCTGCTCCTAGAGGGAAGGAGCTAATTTCCTTTGGCTTTCATGGATCCTGCCTTAGAGGATCTTACAGCCCAGTAAGGGAGATAAGATGTGCCCATAAATAACTATAGTACAGTTAGGATGGGCAAGACACTACAAAGGAGGTGTAAGAACCTGCCATAGCATTCTGAGGAAGCATTCACTAATTCCAACCAGGAAGACTCTTAGAGAAGTCTTAATGGAGGAAGGCATAGCTGAGCCAGGTTTTGGAGAATGATAAGGTATTAGAGTCACCATCCAAGACTATCTGTAGAAGCTAGGAATTGCATACACATCTCATTACCCCGTCAAGGCCACCAAGGTCTCCTGCCCACTCCTGCTGTCCACTCAAGGTGGTGGCATCCTTGAGTGTTTGCAGCAGCAGCAGCAGGACGGGCAGTGAGGAGACTGGTACCAGTAGTGATGCTAGCAAGGAGGGACCACACTTGCAGTTGGACTGTGCCTGCTGTCAGGTGCCTCACTAATGGAGGTCCGTGGAGACTGAGAAAATTACAGGAACAGAACAGCCAACATTCATAGATTCTTTTGACGCCTCGGAACCCATAGAGACCTGGGAAAATTGAAAACAGAATTGGAGACCTTAAAGGTCATCTCTTCAGTTACCCACCTGATAGGGTGGTCTGTTCTCCGGCCCAGGCTGTTGGCCAGCCTCAGTTGGCACTGTCTAGAGACGACAGGCAGGCAGCTACGGGCAGCATGTTCCCTGCATCGTGGTTTAGGAAGCACCTCCTTATGCTGGATGCCCTGGGTCTGTCCTCTGGAACAGCACCCTAACTTCCAGTGAGTAGATGCTGCCTATAGTCCTAACCCCTGCCACAGTTGCCAACAGGCTTCAGGTCCATTTGGAGTCAAATGGGCTTTGGTGGAGTGTCCTTGGGACCTAATCACTTTTTATAACACGGCTTCTGAGCACAAATGGCCTCTGAGCTCCCAGTGGCTCAGAACAATGCATTCTGACACGCAGGTAGAGCAAAATCTAAGACGTAGGAAATTCTCAGTCAATGAGTCACTCAAACAAGATAAATTTTTCTTTTCCCAGATAAATTTGGTGCAACCCTTAAGCAGAAAAACTTTTAAAAATTATTAGCTTAGATGGAAATTTCTCTCAACAGATTATTTCAATATTGGTCTGTTCTTTAATATAATGATGCCTTTGTGAGCCTTTGAGTGTGTGGCATTCTCTGCCTCGATGCTAAACGACCCCGCCATTTTGTATTTTTAACTTCTGCTTTCTGTTTTTTATTTTATTTTTTGGAATCTATTTCCTTGCTCTCAGGCCATTGACTGTCACTTTCTGTTCTTAGGACTATGTACGTCTGAAGCTCCCCATTTCCTCCTATCTAATTTACTACTGGAATGCATTCTAGCTTGGAAAACAGGTAGCCAAAATTATTAAAACCACCCAACAGATAACAGTCAATAGAATTTGTATTTGCTATAATTATTTTGGCTAAAATAAGACAAAACTCCAACTGAACTGCTTTAAACAATAAGGAAAATTTATCTCACATCATGAGAAGTGGCAAGATGAGGTGGCTGCGTGACTTGGTGGTGGCACCCAGAATCCGGGTTCTTACCCGTGTCCAGCACAATTAGGGACTTCTCAGGCAGGAGTCCACCCCTGATTCACGCAGCGAGGATGACACCCAAATCAGAGGAGCATGGCCACCTAGGAAGGAGGAGGGAATGGCTTGGGATTGGCAACCAACAGTCCTGCTTCAGGCCTAGGAGCGAGGCCTGAAATTTCTGCCCCATGAGGCTCATGCGTTGTCTTTTAAATCAGTATGTAGATTTTGTGACATCTCTTTCAATTATTAAATGTGGTTTTCAATTGCTTTCTGATTCTAGCTTTTATCTCTGAAAAAGTAGTTAAAATGGCTATAGATATTATTTAAAAGGCACGTGCACATGCACATGCACATATGTAGAGAGAAATGCTCTATCTTGAAGTAACTACTGGTGGATGATTTGTTATTTTTGGAGAGGTTATACTTAAAAATATAAATGTATATATTATATATGTGTACATGTATATATATACTCATAAATATGTATATATAGATTGCATATGTGTATATATAAATATATATTGAAATATATACAGATATGTACATATACACACACACATATATAATTTTTTTAAAAATTACTGGTAATAAACCTCATGTAAATTTTATCTTAAGATCTTGATCCTGAGTGAGGAACTGGAACCTTTCCCTGGAGCTGGAGCCCTCTGAGTGCATGTTGGTGATGCAGAGGTGGGGTGATTGGGAATAGCGCGGCTCAGATCCGGCACTCAGAAATGAAAGTGATGGCCAGCCCTCTTGCAGCCTGTAAGAGATCACAAATTGCTCTCAGATACATTATTTCATTACTCCATTGGTTTCTCTAATCTTAGTCTGCACTGATGGGAGCTATTGACAATGGAGTTGATGATCTCAAAGAAATAAAGAACATCTCTCCTGGTATTTCTGAGCAAGTTAAAGAGAGGACTCTGAAAAGCCAGGTTTTGTGCCATCTGTGAACCCATCACTGTGGCAGGGGCAAGGTGCATCTGATTTTCCAGGCCTGGGGCATGTGGTCGCCCCAGTTGTGGTGGGATGCTATCCTGGACTAAACAGGATTGTTATAGAAAGGAGAAGGGGTGTGGACCAGGTCAAAACTGTGTGTCCCCTCCATATCAGAAGAGCAGGCAGTCTCTGCCAGGGTGGCCAGGGAGAGACAGCGTTTATTTTAGGCCATCTTGCCATTGATCTTGAGTAGGTTCCTCTAGGCCGTACCACCGTAGACGGCTTCCGTTTGCAGGATAAAAACCCTCCACAAAAATTGTGTATAAAATATTAAAATTTTATATAAAAATACATTTTATCATTCTCCTTATTATAAGGGACTTAGAAAATTTTAGAGCCAGAGGAGGTCCTTAGAGGTCACCTAGGGGTCATCAGACTTTCCATCACCAAGGATTTCTTCTATTGTCCCCCATATAGTGTATATGTATGTGTTTGTGTGTGTGTGTATACATACACATAAATAAGTTGGCTGCTGAGGACATTGCATTTATTAAACAATCACAAATTCATCTTGCCATGATGTAATCAATGTTTTTTCGCAGAATTATCCTAAGATCTTTAATTTTAATAAAAACAAAGTTACTTAGTGTTTAATTTAAATTTTAGTCTTACAGATGGTAAGTTTACATTAAGTTTTATGGAATATTAACAATAATGTAAAAATAGCTGCCCCACCCCCTTGTCCATTACTACTTATGTGAAATCGCTGGTACTCAAGCTCCAACCTCATATCTGAGTCTGGGGATTTTTTTGTACAGCCAGGCCTCTAGCTGCTTCCAAAAGCATGGTGTCTTTCTTGCACATGGTAGATGTTCCACACATATTTAACATTTTTTGGCTTAAAAGATATAAGTAAATGGTGCATAGATGTGCCTTTTTTTCACTGGTACTAAGATTTTAAAAATATTTCTCTAATTTTCATAATCAAGGTCCTGAGAAGTCCCGCCGGGAGAAAAGCTGTGGCACCAAAGCTATTTCGTCATAGGATTCTTTCTGGGTAGGACAGCTGTAAACATGTCACAGGACACTTGTCTCCCAGAGACTAGAGTAGTAAACACTGCTCCCGTGTTTGAAATGGAAAGTCAGGAAGCTGACTTAAGGTCATGGAAATCCGCTGGTCTGACAATTGACTGACAATTTCCATCCTCATTGTTTCCCAGAGATCCCCTCACAGTGTGCTCTGATGCATCTGCATTTTGATTCGGGTTCAGTTTGGCATCCCTGATACACAAGAAAAGGGATTTTTTTTTTTTAATGTACTATCTGGTATTCTAGTCATTCAGCTCATTCATTTTCCAAATAAACATTCATGTCTCAGCACTGAAAGAGAAAATCCAAGCCTGATCATAGTGGAGCTGTGGCTCCTTCTCAGAAGCCCAGAAATGACCACAAGGAGAAAAGCACATTTTTCCTTCCCTTGTGCAACAAGTGAGGGGAATGGAGTTATCACTTCACCCAGCCCATGCCAAGGCTGTACAGCCACCCAGGCCAAACGGAGTCACTTTGAGGAAAAGCAGAACCAGAGTGACTTTGAAGATACACGGAGAGGTGTGTTAACGCGCAGAATCGAAGGCAGAGAGCAATGCCCACGCGCACCCTGGCCATATCCATTCAACAGATATTTAGTGAGCATCTCCTCTGTGCTGAGATCACAGGCCCTGTCTTTCATGGAATCAAAAGACCAATGTCAGGGATCAGACCACTTGTCAAGGATCCAGACAATTATCTATAGAGGAAGAGGTCCTGAAGACCCGAGCTGCATGACCACTTGCACCAGTAAAGAACAGCACCTGCTTCAGACCCCCCCAGTCTACTCTATATGGCGGGCGATAGGAGGGGCCAGTGCTGTAGCGTCTTGGCCAGCTATATGGCAGTAGAACTACTTATGACCCTTTGACCAAATACCTTCATCCTTATCTTCCCTAAATACCCCTCTCAGATCCCACATGGAAGAAGTGAGATGTCATAAAGGCATTGCGAGCCGCCTGTTATTTTTGGAAGGGGTGGAGAAAGTGGGGGAAACATCTGGACTGAGCTCCCATTTCTGAGCCAGAAGGAAATTTTGGGCCGTGTTGTTCCCTCTTGGCCCCTGCCTGGGTGGTAAAAGTCAGTTTAACTGTTTTCAGCTGTCAGTAGGATTGGCGATCCTTGGTGCTTTTTCAGCACATAGTCCTCTTCTTACAGGGTGAACGGATGCATTTGCTGGATGACTGCTCATTTCCGGCACAAGCAATACATCATCATGAAATACAAGCCATACAGCAAGGATGAGGGGTGGCAGAGCGGGAACAGGAGGACCCTTGTCTTCTAAGCAGTCAGGGCAAAAAGGGTTCATTTTACTGTGTGGCCCGGGAACAGATGTTCCATATGGATGTTACGTTCAATAAAATTATGTAATGCATCATTTCGTAGTGAACGACCCCCAGTCTCTGCTGCCCCCTAAGTTGTCTCGTGACTGGTTTCCAGCTCAAACAGAATTGAACTTCTTAGTTTTGGGGTGTCATTCCTACTCAGGTAGCTAATGCCTGAGATGTCATTGCTTCTAGAAGCAAAGATCTCTCGGGTAAGTCGTAAATGCTCAGTGTTTTATGTAGTTATTGGATACTGGCGTGTTTCATGGATGCTGACAGGAATTTGTTAACATTTCTTAAAGAACAAAGAAAAATAGCTGCTTAGCCTCATCGCTACTTGTGCATCTGGCTGAGATGAATATCTTGCTTTTTGTACAGCTTTCTTTTCTGTGGCAGAAATGAAGGGGGCCATCTCCTGACAAGCACATGCTATACAGCCATGTAACGTTAGAGTGAAAGAAAATCTATACGATGAATTTGGTCAATGAGAAAATGAATGAGGCTAGACAAAGTGTTGTGTACAGGGGCATGTTTTCTTTTTTAAAGAATGACATGACAAATGATGAGATAAAGAGATCGAAGCTCCCGGAAAAGCAAAGGAGGAGGGCTGAATTAGAGGAAACGAACACATGTGGGTGAACTGACTGGGTGTAGTTTCAAATGTTCACTGTTTGATTACTCATGGTGTATGTTCTGAAAAAGATGCCTGTTTGCTGAAGCACCACGGTCAGACGCAATTACTTGGAAAGGGAGACGTGGTCTAGGCAAGAGAAACAAAGAACGTTTATTTCTCCTGAACATATTGCTGTTGGTAAACAAACATTTTGCCTGATTCCAATAAAGCTGATGCTGTTTGTGCCGAACATCTAGCCAGCCACGAATCTCTCTTATAAGCTTTAATGATTGTATGGATGAAAACAAATATTTGACATAATATGTGATAAAAATCTCTTTGCGATGTCATTCTTAAAAACAGTGTGCTGCTTGCCTACAGAATTACAGTTCCTTTTCAGGTTTAGGCAAACCTTGTTGATATCATTTGGGCTTAAGATGTCCAAACTGTGGTGTGTGAGTTTTTATGGCAAGGCCATAAATGAGCATTGTTGAGCTTCCAGCATTTCACTGGGAACTCCTTCACGGCCCCACTTGAATGTAGCTGGGCTCCTGTTTGTGTGGCGGTCAGCCCCACTGAGCCATGCGTCACTTTGCTCCATTGCTCTGCAGGATGGGCCTCAGGGGCTCCGTGCACATGGCACCGCATCCTAATCCCAGCCGCTTGCTTCAGCTTTGTGACCTGGAAGCAGTGGTTACACTTTCCTTTTCCTCTCTATTGGTCTTTATTTCCCAGTCTCCCCTTATCAGACTAGATGTGGGTTCAGATCACTTTCTCCCACTGATTTTTCTAGCTATGTGACCTTGGGCAAGTCTCAGCTTCCTTAACTATAAAGTGTGTATAAACTCAGGGGGTTGCTGTCACAGTTGAACAGCAGCAGGGTGAGTAAACTACAGCGCTATAGAAGAACAGGACGATAACTTTCTTTCTTCCCGAGCATTGTACATAAGGATTTCCATTTTGTTGCAGTTTTGATTTCTTTCCCAATGGAAGTTTCTCACTAACAATGAAAATTCCCACCCCCTAACAGAGAAGCCAGCAATGATTAGGCGTGGTGGCTTGAAGGGAAATGCCTTGAATTCCTGGTTGGAAGTCAGACTTACATTGGCCATTTCCCTCTTCTTGCCTTAATTTATGCATTGGGCCAGTATCAGGCCTTTTGTATCCTTGGAGCCCTGCACCCAGAATGTGGCCAGGCACAGTGGGAGCAGGGCATGGAGGGCAAAGCCAAGGAGAGAGAGGAATTAGCAACACAGAGCACCCCTGCCTCTCTCCCTGCCTGTTGGCCAAGACGGCCTCGCCTTCACACGAGCCCCTATTTCCCACGCACTACCTGTTGAAAATGGAGGAGTCGAGAAGGTATCTGTGGATCAGTCGTAGGAAGGGAACACTGCATTCTTGTTACACGTGGAAGATGGAACGAGGTGGATAACTGGTCCCCACCACAGATGCACAGCGTCGCTGGAGACTCCTCTTAGTGGAGGTGCAGCCTCACTAAAGCAGCAGCCCCCTGCCTCCCCAACCCTGCCCCTTAACACTGCCCTCATTCATTTGCTTCCCAGCACTTCTCACTTTCCGGAACTTCCCATTTGCTTATATGTTCATTGTCTGTGTCAGCTCCCACCAGCTTTGTGATCAGGGGCTCGTCTGATTGGTTCAGTCCTGTACCCAGCATCTAGACTAATGACCAGCTGTGATAAGGCACAACTCTGACTATCCAGGTGTGTTTCCTACCTGTGTGTGAGCTGTTGACTGCTGAGTCTTGGCATACTCTCTCGAATGAGTTTATAAACAGCTGCCAGAAGTGACAGACAGATGTTTTTATATTAATTTCTGTCTCTTTTATGTGAATACCTTGAAGACAGAGATTTTTTCCTTCCTCATTTAGCACATAGTATGTGCTCAAAACTTTTGAAAGAATTTATTGTGTGACATGAACACTGACAAAATGTGAAGTGGGAAAGCAGGATGGTCTCAGTGTCCCAACTTTGAGTTTCCAAAATATATTCCTGATCCTCAAAGTATTTTCCAGATATGAAGACAGATTTTCCTAAACTGAGAGCTACTCTCTAGTAATAAATTCAGCATTTTATGAACTTTTGTAACTCTTTAAGATATTGAATAAACTAATGAAGAGAATCAGGAATTTGGTTTGAATGGGCCACATCTGATGAATCCTCACAGCTCTTCTTGAGGAAGATGGAAGCAGGTTGTCTTTTAGGCAGACCGAGAAGGCTTCTGACTGTCCCATAGTTATTTATACAGGCAGAGTTAGCTCTAGAGAAATGCTTTGAAAATTTTAACGTGTGTCCAAGCACCAGGATCTTGTTAAAATGCAGATTCTGACTCAGTAGGTCTGGGGTGGACCTGAGAATCTGCATTTCCAACCAGCTCCCAAGTGCTGCCCGATACTGCTAGTCTGGGGACCAGACTTTAACTGGCAAGACCCTGGACTGTAGTATTTTCCCACATGCCAGACTGGATACAGATGTTCCACTGATTTCTTCTGAGGATCCTTGAAAAATGAGCCTTTCAGGTTTAGAAAATTTTTTTAAAAATGGGTATTTAAAAAATAGATAATTTTTAGAAATAGATTTAAAATAGATAAAAATAGATTATTATCCTGTTGTATAGATAAAGTCGCTGAGGCACACAGAAGTTAAATGACTTACGCAGATCACACAACTAGTAGATGGCAAAATATTGTCAACTCAGTTCTCCTCATTCCAAGTCAAACGCTCTTTCTCCTATATCACCTCTGCTCTCACACCACTTATGTATTCATTCATTCATTCATTCTTTCTTTCTTTCTTTCATTCATTCCAAAGGGTTTATAGAGCACTTTTCTGAGCATTTTTCTTTGCTCAAACCACTGCAGGTGTCTCAGATGATGTCTGCTCCCATTCCTGTCCAAATCCCACCCTGTCTTCAAGACTCAGTTAAAAAGCAACTTCCTCCACCCCACTTTCCGTGCAGTGTGCTGTCCCAAACCCCATTCTGAGCAGGGAAGATACAGATACTCAGGAAGAAAATTGGTCTTCAGGCTAATCTAGTAATATAAAAGAAGATATATTAACATACTGTCATTCCAGTAAAAAAATAGACCTATGAAAGGTAGTTTTTATCAAGAACACTAGCCATCCATTTCAAACTCAGGTGGAATGAGTCATCCTCATTGTCACAGCTTCTGGCATTTCTCTACCTGCTTCAGAACATCATATTCTAGTTCTACCAAAATAACTCCACCGACGGTGTGTACCACCAATTATTTCAGAGGGAGGAGAATAATTAGGAATAGTTAGGAATGGTCTGAGACAGACTGGCAGCTCTTTGTGCCAGTCTAATTCTAATGAAAGACAACTCCATTCAAGACAGCTGATGCAAGCACCTGCAGCCATTCACTGTGCTATTTTAAGATATGATCGGTAGTAGAAAAAAGACCCCTCCAGAAAGATCTGCGTGTTAAAAACGTATGATTTTAACGCTCCTTCTGACCATCTCAGAGCACTTGAATCCACATCAAAGTGCTTATAGCAGTGCACTCCATTCCTCAAAACTTTGTAAACCTCACCCACACAGAATATGGAAAGATTGCAAGGATAGCTGACTGGGTCAGATACAGATGGGGCCCTAAGATGTCTGTAGATCTCATTCTGATACCTGGGGTTCCTGCAAAGGATTTGGGCACAACACACACCAGCTATGACCTTGAATACTCTCATACCTCAGGTGCACTACGGCCACTCTGCTATAGGAATTATTTGGTAAATCGCTCAGTAAAATTAACAGTAGTTTTGTAATGTAAATAATCTACAGCTCCATATCTATTTTCTAAGTTTGCAGTCTTTTCTTTGGTTTTCTTCTAGTGGGCAGATGTGGACAATCTCTGTTATCAGACAAGGCAGAGTATCAATTGGTCATGCTGAGAAGATCGTGCACAGGGAAGTGTTAGTAAAATGTGAAACCCTTCCAATTTAAATAATTTCTCTTTCAAAGAGCTCCAAGCACTTTATTACATCTTTTATCTCTCATAGCCCAGTGGAGAATACAGTAATATTCTCTCCTCATTTTACAGATGCGAAGCTGTGAGTTAATATGACAGGAATGCATAGTGTCATAAAGAGCAATAAACCTCTTTGTAAATAAATTAAGCAGAATGTCCAGTTGCAGCTGCCAGTTTCTACCATGGCCTTCCTTGGGCCCTTCTCGCCTTCCTTCCATCTCCAAGTTCCTGGACTGATTTGTCCTCTGGCAGTTGAGCTCTGGTCTCGGTTAAACCTAATCTGCTCTGTTTCTCCACCCTAATCGAAGTTCCATGATGACTAACTGCAGTTCTGCAGACATGTTGCCAGGTATTCGGGTGAATGCTGTATGTTTAAAAGAGAGGACCTTGAAGTATTATTAAATACCTTACTGGTCATTACAGATAAAGGTATGATTGCAGAACCTTTAAATCACTGGAACATTTTTTTTTCTAAATGAAATTCTGCTATTTTCTTTTCTAATTTCATTCACTATGCCTAAAATAAAGTTTTTACAAATAATGGATGATTGTGTTACCTTTTGGATTCATCAATAACAATAGGAGAAATGCTTCTCTGAGAACTTGAATTTTCCAATTCCTAATAGATATGTTTATATTCTTTGGTTTCTTATCAAGGTGTAGATACTTCATACAGCATAGCATGGCATAGTGTTTAAAAATGTAGACTAAAGAGTCATATTTGGGTTCAGGTTCTAGTTCCACACCTAACTATGGAATCTTGAGCAAATTAATTAACTTCTCTGAGGCAGAGTTTTCTGATCCACAAAATCAAATTAATAATACCCACTTCAGAAGATTATTATTATTATTTTTTTGTGTGAGGAGGATCAGCCCTGAGCTAACATCCATGCTAATCCTCCTCTTTTTGCTGAGGAAGACCGGCTCTGAGCTAACATCCATTGCCAATCCTCCTCCTTTTTTTTTTTTTTTTCCCCAAAGCCCCAGTAGATAGTTGTATGTCATAGTTGCACATCCTTCTAGTTGCTGTATGTGGGACGCGGCCTCAGCATGGCCAGAGAAGCAGTGCGTCGGTGCGCGCCCGGGATCCAAACCCGGGTCGCCAGTAGTGGAGCACGCATGCTTAACCACTAACTCACGGGGCCAGCCCAGAAGATTATTAAACAAAAATAATGCAGGGTAAATACTTGGTGCAAAACCTGGCATGTAGTAAGCACTCAATGAATGGTTGTTGTTGTTATTAATCATGATGATGATGATGATGATGATGATGATGACAAGAATTATAATAACCAGAAATGGAGATGGGAAACTCTCCTGTAGGTGAAAATTCTAAAAATATCCAAATAAACTGCGTGTTGAAATCTTCCTTTCCAAAACATTCTCAAACTGATTTCAGATGTAGCAAACAAGATTTACTGAACTCAGACGGAATTTTTCTGCACACTGGAACACCCTTGGTGGCTATGGATCGGATGAGAGCTACTCTCTCCAGCAGAAACTATGACCTGAGCACAGATCATTTGTAGCAATAAGACATTTTAAATAAACTAAACACTCTAACAAAGACACAGGAACATAGTTATTAAGTAGCACATGGCAGCTTTGAATTCAACATTTCAAAACTTACGGAAGTGAAAGATATTTTTAAAAGATAAATCTTTTTGACTCATGAAACCTAAATGTCCTGAGCACATACTAACTTCAGAAAAGGCTTTCCATGTCGGGCCAAACTTTGTCATTTTTAGTATTTTTATGCTTTTCTAAAAGGAGGTAAAAACAAATGCTGAGGTAGAGAAGTACTTAGACTATTTGAGAAAATTAGCTTAAAGTCTGAATTGTAGAACTTTGAAAAATGAAGTCTCATTATTTTCAAGAACAAATGATGATTGTTACCCAGTCTGGTAGAGTTCCTGAAATCTTGGGGCTAAAAATGTTACCCCATCCAAGATCATCATTTTATAGTTGAAGAATGTGGGCTCTGAGAAGCTGAGTGAGGTGCTCCAGAGAGTCCCACGGTGAGTCAGTTACACATGTGACAAGAAAAGGCACTTAACCTCTAGCCTAGTGCTCTTCTATCAATTCATCCGCCTTTCAGAGGGCCCTTGTAACGAACAGCAAGAAAAATCTGTAGTCATAACATAAAGTTAGTATTAATTTTGCTATTTGTTCAGAAAGAATTTCTTTCTTTTTCTTTAGGTAGTTTAAATTTCTTCCTGAAGTTCTATTCATACTATTTATTCATTTAAAGATACCCATTCAGTCTTCTCTAAATGATAACAAATTAATGGAGTCTACTAATAAAATTTCTTTCTAGTTAGAATTCAAGAAACAACAGTGATACTCAGAACACAGTGTTCATGTCACATGGGGCTTTGTGTGTGTCAGTGTGAGGATTCAACGAGTTAATACGTGGGAAGAGCTTTGTTGTTAGCACGGTCTAGTCAATTCTGACTCCTAGCGCCCCTGTGTACAGCAGAGTGGAACCCTGCCCAATCTTTTTGTGCCATCCTCTCACCTTCCAGCACTATATCAGAGAATGCTCCGCTGCTATTCATAGGGTTTTCATGACCAATTTTTTCAGAAGTGGGTGGCCAGGTCCTTCTTCCTGGTTTGTCTTAGTCTGGAAGCTCTGCTAAAACCTGTCCACCATGGGTGACCCTGCTGGTGTTTGAAATATTGGTGGCATAGCTTTCAGCATCACAGCAACACGCAGCCGCCACAGTATGACAACCAACAGATGGAGGAAAGAGCTTAGAACAGTGAATATTGGCAATGAAACATAATGTTGTTGCTGAGGTCCTTTAAGATGACTATGAGTTTCTAAACAAGGATAAGCGTATTACTCTGAGCTCAGCCACAAACAAGGTGGAGTAAATGAGGCTCTAGACCAATGCTGTCCGACAGAAATATAACGTGAGCCACATACGTAAGTTTAAGTTGTCTTGTAGCTGCATTACAAAAGTAAACAGAAACAGGTGAAATTAATTTTAATAATATGTTTTATTTAACCCAATGTATACAAAAATTATTTCAATATCTAATTTAAAAAATTATTAATGAGATATTTTACAATCTTTTTTTTCATACTAAATCTTTGAAATCTGGTGTATACATTGCCTTTACAGCCCATCTCAATTCAGACTGGCCCGATTTCAAGTCTGCAAAAGCCACCTGTTGTTAGGGCTCCGTGTTGGATGGTGCTGCTCTGGTCCTGTTGACATGTGAGCCCAGTTTCACAAAAGCAACCTGCTTCCATCCTTTCTGAAGGTGCACGTGTTTTCTCTTGGCTCTTTCTTTCTTGTTATAAGATGGCTAGTCAGAGCCCAAGCCCATCACATTTAAACAGAAATACATTATACATTTAAATTTGAGTTATAGTACATGCAGGCAAGAGCTCAGTTGAATGTTTGGCTGACTCTAAAAATAGTTTATTTCAAAAGTAATAGAAAATTTATCATTCTTGGATTGGTTTCTTTATATTTCCACTTCAGTAAGTTGTGGCAAATTGTATTGTCAGAGGAGAGAGAGGTTTATTTTTCATTTGTTCACTTCGATAGGGAATAGGTTTGCTGCTTTATGTGAGAAATACTTAGGCT
The DNA here is from genome assembly GCF_057802395.1 of Ceratotherium simum simum. Classification (NCBI taxonomy): domain Eukaryota; kingdom Metazoa; phylum Chordata; class Mammalia; order Perissodactyla; family Rhinocerotidae; genus Ceratotherium; species Ceratotherium simum. The sequence goes on along the minus strand of NC_141930.1, from coordinate 24,276,219 downwards.
TATCTTTTTAAAAAATTGATTTATTTATCTGGTTCAGTAAACGTTAATTGTTCCCACTGAGCATAATCATGTTGCCTGCAAGGATGATTTTGATTATAAAGAATTTGGTAGCTGAACAGAATACATGTCTTAAAAAACATTCCTTAAGACTCCTTATCAAGCCCATTCTTGAAGGCATTATAGTAGAAAGAAACCCCATACTGCTTTACACAGTGGAAACAACTACAAATACATTGCACTGAAAGCTACATAAATAATCATTAATCAGATGGAAATTTCTGTGATACTTCTAAAAATTACAAGATATAAGGTTAAGTAATAAGGTTATATCTTTCATGTAGAATAGTCTCATCACTTATTTTGAATTTAAACTATTAGCCTTTATCCATTTTGAAATATTAGTCTTTCATTTAGTGTTAGGTTACATGATGCATCAGCACACACAATTCTTTCTTGTAAGTTTCATAATGAGGCTATAGGAACTTGGAGTTGAATTCATGCTTCATGGTTCAATTTGTAAATGAATTCGATATCTCCAGACCTTAATTTTTTTTATCTGCGAATGGGGAAAAGAATAAGAGGTAAAAATGAACAAGCACATATATGAAACTGACACTGGGTTAAACATTTTACATGCCTTAATTCATTTAATCCTCATTACTCCCACTTCCTATGATGTAGGTACTATCATATCTCCATTTTACACATGAGGAGGTGGAATTTGCCCAAGGTCACAAAGCCGGTGGTGGAGCCATCATTCAAGCCAAGGCTGGAGCTCCTGGTGGAATTTTCTTGATACTTTAAGTTATAGGGAGAAAAAGAGGCTGACTAGAATTACTTAAGAGAATTCTTTAAAGATACCTTCTTTTTTTTTTTTTTTAACATACATACTCTCTTTCTGTTTAGAAGTGCTTATATAGGCTCACTAGTAAATTAGAAGTTCTGTGCTATTCCACAAAACGAAGCCCATCGTGGACTTTAAGAAATAAAACCAGGACTATGGAATATTTCCTGATGAAGTAAGGAGGTTGGTCTCTGGAAAACGAGTGGGTAGGACCTAAGTCAAATGAGGGTTTGCTGCGTCAACTCTGAGGCTCCTTACAGCTCTGGTCTCTATGACTCTTGGTGAATGCCTGGGGTTGAAGGGCGGAGTTCCTGTGCACTTATTTGGGGTCCACATAGCCCAAGCTAAGCAATGGCAGTTCATTAGTAAGGAGAATATGTAGAGATAAGGTAAATAAATGAAGTTTTAGAAATAAACCTCTGACTGACAGCAGAACTCTCAGTCCAATTGTAGGTCTATGCAGAGTGGACTAGCTCATGGTGAATGTTTTCCATCTTTGTCTTGTTCTTTCTGGAACTTAATTGCCTTTAGAATCAGTAAAAATTAAACCATGGCTAATCTTTGGTGATATGGAGCGGGGAAAGTTCTGAATTTTGGAGAGGAAAGGGGGTAGGTAGAAAGTAGAAAGGGAGAGGGAATGGGAGGGGGAAAGAGAGAGAGGGAGGAAGCGGGGAGGGATGGGGAAGGAGCGGGAAGGGACTGAGGGGGAGAGAGAATATAATAGCAGGAAAACAAAATGTGGCCCTCAGGGCTAGAATGAAGCCTTTGTTAGGGTAGTCTGCTACACCACTGAGATAATGATGGCTGAAATAGCTCCAATCACTCCCTTGCCTATTCTTGGGGTTAAGCTGGCTTTCAGTGTTGGAAAGAGGACCCAAGAGAAAAGTCTGAAATATTTGTTTTAGCAGAAGTGTTAAGCTTCTTGTGAGGAAGCAACGCCACTGAACGCGGAGATTGCCACCAAGAATTATCTGGACAACGGAGTTGCGAGGCAGGTCGTTCCTCCATGGCTAATGCATTAACGTGCTCAATTTCTGAGCACTCTGTTTACAAGTCGGGGAGACATTTTCATCACTGGGCAGTCGATCAGTCTTCCCAGAGAGTACTTTGACTTAGCTAAATGGACTGAGGGCAAGATTTAAGAAAGGTGTTTTTCTTGGCTTTATTTATCTATACTAGATTTTTAAAAAAGCAACATTCGTTTTGTTTTTCCAATGAATTTCAAATACTTCACAATATAGTGTGTTGCTTATATCAGATGTTCATTGTGTGACCAGATAAATGGAATTATGTTACGCTGAAAGTAAAGAGGCTATGGTCATCCTCTCAATCAAGGAAAATGCAGACAGGAAAAAAAACATTATGCTTGGTTCCTCATGCTTAGTTTCTCAGAATTGTTCAATTGTTACTCGCCACTCATCCAAGACATACAGTTTATTGGCTAAGAGAGCTTGCATTCTGCGTTCCTGCTGTCAGTACAGGTATTGAAAGAAGTCATGTAGATCCAAATTTGACCTCAAGTGGAAGAGAGAGTCAGCTGAACAAGGACTGTGAATGATTTTGCTGAGTGAATAATAACTTTTTCCCTCCTTCCTTTCCTTCTAGAGCGAATGCCTCACCTCCCGCAAACACTCTCTCCTCTGGGTGCCTATCATAGTAATCCCACATCTGTTTGTGGGTCTTGGCTGGGTAACTGAAGCAATATTTCCACAAAAGAATGAAGGTTTCTGAACATTTGCTCACAGTTCTCAGCATACAGCAGGAGACATTCACAAACATTTCTTAACAGGAGTGAGTGTAAATAAATGATTTTGTTTCAAAATTCAATATTTGAGAATTTGTTGGTTTTTTCCCATAATATCTCCCAAAATAGAGGCAGAAAAAGTTTGAAAAAAAATCCAATACTCATTAAAATCACAGACAGAAATTTGGATGGATAACACATTTCAAGATCCAAAAGGGTGGAGATAGGGTGGAAATATGAGCCAAATTTAAAGAGATGAAAATTAATAACCATGCACCTTCAGGATGGGAGAGAAATGGTTAAAACCAGCATGTGTAAACATAGCTAAAATTTCCCTCAGCTGTGTTACGTGAGTGCCAGAAAGGCTCATGCAATTTTAGATGCATTGTCCATGCTCCAACAGAAGCATACAAAAAAAAGGAAGCAATAATTTCACTCTATTTTGAGGTCACGCCCTGTGGGCAACCAGTTGACAAAGAGAAGAAGGAGAGTGTGGAGTGGTGAGTTTTAAAAACTTGGCACAAGCGGAATCTGGTTAGCTTTGGTGGGGGCAAGGAGAGTACTGGAGGGCACTAGATAAATACTTAAAGGACTATTATGTGGACCAGTTGAATTACATGTACTCGGGTGACTCCAGTAGAGACAGTATATAGAGATTGCAGAAAGACAGGTTTTAGTTCAATGTAGGAACTTTCTAGCAGTTTCCCCTCTAGGGGCATCCAGGAGTGGGTTTCTCAAGTTGCACATATTCAAGAGGCTGCATGGTCCCTTACTGAATATTTCCTATTGGGTTAATCTAGATGGGTCACCAAGGTCCCTTCTCTGTGGCTGTGACTCACTTGCCATGTTGTAGAGTAAAGCCAACTCAGTGAAAGAAGAAGAGAAATGCAGGTCAAGGTCTCTAATGTGGAACGGCCATCAGTATCCTCCCTTTTCACCAGGGCCTGTGGGGGAAGCAGTAGAGCAGCTGTCCGAGGTGCTGGAGGGAGGTGGCCTGGGTGGGCAGCTGTGTTCCTCTTTTTTATCATGTTTGTTTGAATGCCTTCTGTGTTTTCAGCTTTTCTGTTCCTTATATAAATCTATTCACTGCCCCCCACCCCCAGCCCATACACACGTATTAGGCCCTTAACTAAAACAGAGAGAGAAATGAGTAGAAAATGTGTAAAGGAGCTGAGCTAACCTACTCCCTGGGGCTTCCTCTGCCCTGTCCCAGCAGTAAATGAACCCATTTCACTTTCAAAGGTTAGGCTTGGTACCTAAAGTTGGACTGTTTGACTGGATTGATATTTAGAGTAGAAACCAATTGTTTTGAGACAACTGTACTGATTTGCTTCTTGATTTCTATATTTTATGGTTTCTACAGTATATACATATCCTGAATGAAGATAAGAATTTTAGGCAGAAAATTATTTTTACAGTGAGGTGGAAGGAATACTAAATACTTCAGCTAAACAGCTCTGCAGCCTTAGGTACACCCAGGAGTAGTGAGATGGTGATAAACCTGTCTTGTTCTTCACTCTCTGTATGTGTTCCTTTCCTATGCTACTTGATTTTTTTTTGTCCCTGAGTTTTTTCCCATCTATAAAATGGAGACAATAATAGCACCACTCCTTAGGGGTGTGAAAATGAAGTTAATATATATAAAGAACTTACAATACCAGGTGGATAAATAACAATTATTTGTTATTATATATTGTGTTTGGGGTCCTCAAGACCACCCTCAGGTTTGATAATTTGCTAGAAGGACTCACAGTACCCAGAAAAGCTGTTAGACTCACAGTTATGGTTTGTTACAGCAAAAGAATACAGATTAAAATCAGCAAAGGAAAAAGGCGCATTGGGGGGAATCCAGGAGCACTGGACCAGTTGCAAGCTTTCAGTTGTCGTCCCAGTGGAGTCACAGAGACAGAGCTTAATTCTATCAGCAATGATGTGTGACAACATGTACAAAGTGTCACCAAACAGGGAAACTCAACTGTGCCTTGGTGTCCAGGGTTTTTATTGGGGGCAGGGGTGGGGGGGTGAGTCACACAGGCATGCAGCGCATGCGTGACTGATGTTAGCTGCTCAGTCTTCTGCGCCACCCTCCCCACCCCCCCGCAAGAGGTACAACTGATACAGTGTGACCCAAAGCCCAGGCACACAAAAACAGGCATTCACTATAAATCACATCGTTAGCATAAACTACATGGCATGGCCCAAAGTCTCAGGTACACAAAGACATTTTTATCAGGCAGGATACTCCAGGGGTTCAGAGGAGCCAGTCAAGGGACAGTCCTGAAGACTTTTGGAATGTGGGGGGTTTGGGTAACTCAGGCCTCCCGAGTTAACCATTTACGTCACTTATATGTAAATTTTGCTTTTGAATTAACTAATTCAACCATTTTCCTAATGGTTTGATTTTTTTTTTTAGTAGTAACATTTATTGAATGTCCACTGCATGAGTCATTTTTATAACCTTCTCTATAAGCTGGAAAATAATTTTAGTTTCAATCCATATTATAAACTCAGGAAAGAAATCGTTATTACTCCAATATGAAAGGACTGAAACTAGAGATCACTACTGTTATTGCAATAATGGTGATAACAGAGTGCACTGTAAATTTTAACTATAATTACATATCAAATGCTTTACGTATATTATTTTAGTCCTTATCAACAACTGTGGGAGGTAGATAATAGTTCTATTTTACAGGAGAGAGAACAAAGGTCCAAAGAATTTTAAGAACTCCCTGGAGGTTCCTCAGCCAGTAAGGGGTAGATCAACTTTTACCATCTGATTCCAAAGGTCATGGTCTTAACATCTTGCATGACAGTTTCCTATGACCTTGAGAAACAAAGGCTCTAAAAAGCATTTTGAAACATTAAGAATCCAACACATTTTATTTGACTTTATACATCTCAAGATTCACAGAATGTTTAGACAGTGGGGCAGAGATGTGGCTAGAACATGTGTTCCTTTCACCAACAGAAGAGATTTCTGCAAAGAAGATTGCAAGATGCCTCTCCCCATAAAAATGTGGTGAAGAAGACACAAAAGCAAGGAAAACATACAAAAGGGGGGAGATTATATAGTTACTTTGAGTGTCTTGATTAACAAGGGGAACATAAAATCTGAATGCCCTCCAAAGTTCCAAAATTGTTGCCACCATGAATGGTTTGTAATCATATCTTTTTCCTTTCCCTATTATTAGATCTCAGTCTGTGGTAGAAGCTGGGACCCTGAAACATGAGGAAAAGGGAGAGAATGAGAACACTCAGCCACTCCTGGCTCTGGACTGAATTCTGGGTCACCCACACTCCTGCAGATCGTCGGCCTTCGGTGGCATCAGCCACCCAGGAAGCACATGTGCAACTCACCCCCACAGACACGTGCGTTTGGCTTAACACAAGGCCCTCCACTCCTGCCACCCAGTAATGACTGTCACCAGCCATTGGTCTGAGCAGCCAAAGTTGAACGAAGACCTGAGAGATGCTTTTTTTTCAGAGAGGGGATTGGAGGATGAAACAAGGCATTTACGTAAACAAGATTCCCCCTCTCCCATATTTATGGTATTAAATGAATTGAAAAAACAAAAACCAAATTTGATACACACACTGTATTAGGACAAGGATTTTTTTTGAGGCACTGCACAGAGACCCTCCCTAGTTTTTGCAATTTAAGATTAAGTGCATTTCCAAGTAGATACATCAGAATTAAACCATGCAGACCCAATTGTCAAGTTTAATGTAGTACAAAGCCGCGAGACAATAGAATCTCCAGTAATTTCCATTCTTATTGAATTATTTTCTTTGACCTCATCACCAGCATTGAATTGTTCAGCCTAAGAGTATGTTCTCGTAGGTCTGGCTATTTGCAGAATTTTTGCTTACTTTGAAATCCTGCAAAAATGATTTTGATGTCACATCTTTTGTCAGGCCACCAGCTGATTATCATGAGCTGACTTTAAAGAAGACACACAATTTGAAATATGATTATTTCACTTTAGCAATGTGACTTCCCACAGGCTGCATGTGTCTGCAGGGTGTGGGGGGGGTCTCATTGAAAACAGATGTCATTGATTAATGAATCCATTCAAGTTGCCTCACTTGGGTCACTACAGCAAAGAAAAGTGCTACTAAAGCATTTAATCCCCCTGCCCTCCTGCTACCAGTAAAGGTGTGGAAAAAGGGCCTGGCTGTAGCCGAGAAGGTAGGTATTCAATCATGGAGGAAGACCTTTAAGGATGGCTAAATATGCAAGTACTGAAAATAAGAGAAGACTAGGAATGCAGGATGAAATGCCAAAGATCATTTTATTTCTTTGTCTTTTCTCCTTAGAAATGGAGTCCCCAACTATCCATTCAAAGGAAATTAGATAAAAATAAACAGATATCATAGGAAATGATATCCTTACTTGTGCCATGTTTCCCCAAACCAGTTGTATGTTTCCAGATATCTCTTATTCTTCCAGCCACCTGCATGACATGGGCATTCACGGATGACGAGCTGGTGCTCAATGTCAAATAAAAAATATTTTAGTTGATAACGGGCAGTAAAATACAATTGCACATTTTAAGTATTTGGGAGGGTTAATTTGTTAGCAAAAGAATTCAAAGGAAAGAGGTGATTCAACTGGCCACGTTCACCCTCAACAGATATTACTAATCTTAACCATTTATTACATCTCTTTCTCAATGGATCTGGTGTTTTAAATTTTTTTGCTACTAGTAGAGAATAATACAGAAGTAATTTTTGTATTCCGCTCTTGAAATAAAATTGAAATCGAATTAAAAATATTTCTCAACCAATTTCATCACAGTATAAGTAAAATCTATTCATTTTGTGTAGACATTTCAAATAACAACATTGAAATAATTCTACCAATGCAGTCACTGAAACACTTTTCTTATATAACATGACATAGGGAAGAGAGATGAAGAATTAAAGTGAATTAGAAAACCCACTTTATTACTCGGGTTTATAAAATAGTTGTGGGATCCAAGTATTTAAAATGCTATTGGAGTCAATTCTTGCCAACACTTTGCAACAGTAATAACAATTCTGGCTTTTCAATTGGCAATATTTAGAATCCTACTGTAGTGACCTGATTTTAAATACCATATCACAATTACTAAGTTAAGAGCTAGTTTTCACTCTAGTCCATGATTTCATTAAATGAATGTAAGATGATGGTTCAACAATGACAACTTATACTTTGAATTTCTTTATGTGTATGCAATATACATACAAAAACCAAATTCAATAAGTGACATGAATGTTACTACATGAGCATTGGATTGTATTGTCCGTTGTCAGTCATTTTCTCTGTTCAATAAATACTGAAGGACACAAATACTTTTTTATTTTTTAAGAGTTTGCTTTTTCTTCTGGACTTTGGTAATTAATTTTGATATTTTTCCTCACATGCTTCTTCATCTATTTTAGTGAGATTTTTAACACTGGCAAGACAGAAGGGAACAAGACACATATTTTGCAAACTCTTCTACTGGAAGCTAATGTCTTTAAGGACAAGCAAAAAAGGGCCATTTCAATTTTAAAGAACTGTTTTTTAAATGAGATAAAGAAAGCATCCTCCTTTGTCCTTAGATGGAGAAGAAAGCACAAGTGTTTTTCTACCTGTGAATGAAATTTGCTAATCTGTGTGTCATTTCTTCAGCATTTTTGTTCATATTGGCTTAAAATTCAGTGCATGAATATCATTACATTCTTATTGCTAACATTTCTAGTTACCTTGATTTAAAAAACACAAAATTTAATGCATTAATACTCTATTACATTAATGATTGATCATCTTTAGAATGAGTAGGCAAGACCATTTTTCAGCTGTTATTTCTAAGCTGTGGGTAATATTAAAGCTAAACTGTGGATAACAATTGCTATTTCAAAGTGAGGTTTAAATGGCAGAAGTTTCTCAAGCCGGGACACGAAGAGTCTTCCAAACTCTTTCAAAGACAAATGCAATCTTGACACCCTAGACCCAGGACAAAGATCCTGGAGTTCTTGGTCTTCCACTCTGCCAACTTGCATATTTTTACAAAATTGTGATGGAAATCCTCTCAAGGACTTCATCACTCACATGGATCTACAACAGGCAATGACACTCATAGACAGAAAAGTGGCTAGGAGCCAGATGTCCTGGCAGCCACCTATCTACCTGATCCCAAGAAAAAATTTCTACTTGGAGAAATTTTACTTTTTTTTTTCAAGCCGTAATACTTGGCATTTAAAAAATTTACACGTGGCATTTTTATAACTCAATATAAAATGATTCCATGTCCTTTTTCAGTGTTAAAAGTTCCTCTTAGAAAGAAATATGATTTTGATAGCTCTCCCATTCACGTAGTGAGGAAAGAAATTAAGACATGGGCTCTTAATGAAGATAAAAAAGCAAATAGACTCACTGGATAGGGACCAGTACAGTTCACAGATATTTGCATAATTATATCTTTCTCCTTTGCATTAGGAAAATAAAACTTCTTTTTTCATATGAGTGTCTTTTACTAAAAGTAATTGAAAGAAGGAATATGAGTTCACCAGGAAAGTTACCATTAAACAGCCAGAAGTAAAGCATTTATACAGCTTACCGCTAAGATCAACAAAAAAGTAGTGGTATGCGATGACAAAATCATCTAGCTACCCTAGAAAAATATAACTATATAGAAAAATTATAAAGTAAAGCAATCCATTCACAGTTTCTACATATATTCTCATTGTACACTCATTCAGGCCTATTCTAAGTGGAAAAAACTCTTTGGCTGGCCAGGCAGAAGCTATCCTGTATTGACCTGAAATACAGGCATCAGATGGGTGTAGTCATGGGACAAAATACAGCAGCGTATTTTCTAAATGAATTGCAGCAAGGCAAATATTCCCTTTAGTGTCTTCTAACCCTAGGAAGAGGTTTAGAATTTTTCAGGCTGCAAGTCCAAGGAATTAAGGGCCTTGGTGTTCAAACTTCCATCCCCACACCCAAGGAGATAGATCTAGAAAGGCAGCCTCACTCCAGTGTGTCTTGAGCCAGCAGACATGCTAAATTGCAGGTAGGCTGCGTCTCTGCTGGGGCGTCAGCTCTGGGTGCCACACGTCCACGATGAATATCAGCCGGAAAGACGTGGCGTCCTGCCAGACCTCGTGCTCAAAGGAGTCGTCAAAGATGAGCACCTTGCCTTCTTCCCACGTCCTGGAACAGAAAAACATGGGTTCTTGTGATTCAGATGCCTGAGGATCGATTCATGTCCCTGTGCAGGAAGGCACTTTCATGATCACCTTTGCAAATGACCAGATAACTGGAACACCAAGCCAGGATTTATTCTTTTCCTTGGTGATTAAGAACGAATTTCAGGATTCTTACCAGGAACATCAATTTTCAACGCTCAGCACTGAAGGTGTACAAAGGGCAGGGGACCAGTGATCAGGGCATACTTATTCTCGGCACAAACCTAGGCAAGGCTTGTTTAGTCAGGCAAGCATTCAAACACGTGCCCCGGCGGCTCATGCCCAGAGTGACTTCCCAGTCAGTGACTCCATGGTATCCTCCCTGGCATTTCAGAGACTGGTTTAGACCTACAGACAGCAATTGGGGCGGGGGTGGGGTGGGTGGGTCTCAGGCATCTCTATGCCTCATGGGATACCTGGCATGGTGTTTGTGCATCTCCACATGATTCTCTTTTCAATCCACTCCATTTGTTAAAGTTCCATTTCATGGAAGAAAGTTCCATAAAGAAAGTCCCTTTATGGAACAGTAGATTGCTTATACTTCTAATGTCATCTGCTATGCAAGAGGGTTATCCACGGAATATTTTAAATCAATCCTGCAAAACATCCTTTAGGGCTAATAGCACTATTTCATAAAATATCTGTGTAGGAGCTGAGATCTACATATAGTGTTCAGGGAGAATAAATAAAACAGTTATCTGAACTGCTAAATAAAGCAGTTCAGAGAGAAAGATGCAGGAGTAATTACACAATGCCTTTTAAATTCAAAAAAAGTTTATTAACTATGCTAATGTTCCCTTTTTGTCCCCAAATTAATTGCCAACATATTAAATACTAAGTTATGTTTTTAAAATGAAATTTTTACTAGAAAATTTTCTTTAGATATTAAAATTCCACTCAAACATTTGAAATTTTATATCCTGGATTAGCAAATAATTAAAATTATAGGATGGAAAATGATAGCTTGATTTCAAGTTACTGCATTATCATAAGGAAGTTTTCCTTAGGAAAATGATTTGTGTCTTTTTATTCATTACTAGGTGATTAATCAACATTAAAGTAAGTAATATTACATATTTCAGGGTTTCTCAACCTTGGCACTACTGACATTTTGGGCCAGATAATTGTTTGTTGTGGGGGCTGTCCTGTGCTCTGTAGGATGTGTAGCAGCATCTCTGGCCTCCATCCACAAGATGCTAGTAGCACTCCCACCAGTTATGACAACCCAAAATATCTCCAGTCATTGTTAATGTCTTGGAGGGGTGGGAAAAATTCATCCCAGACATATGGAATGAATCTAACAGTAACATTTCCAAATTATTTAAATTAGCTGATCAAGTAAATGAATATTTGCAAGTTAAAAGTTCCTTGAAGTCAGGAGCCAAATCTCAATTCTGATGCCCCCCTAACCTTGTGTGCTGTCTCACATACCTAGCCTAATGTATTGCATTCAATAAACATGTGTTGCTTGGCTCTTTGATACAATTCCTCTGAAGGTTCAAAGAGTTCTTTGGAGTTCTATTCAAGTGTAACAAAGGACAGAAATATATAGACTCAGGAGCAAACAACAGAACAGGTATTCATTACCATGTAAAACCAAACTTGAAAAGAAAGGTAAAGCTAAGAAAAAAAAAAAGACAAAAAAAGGAAGTGAAATGGTCCATCGCTTATATAGATAGGTGGTCATTTTCCAGGTCATAGTGTTATGGGTGGGACTAAGCAATGTGAAATGGGTACCCCTGACAAGCCTACAATATAGGCAGAAGATAAGGGGGGGAAGTGCACTCAAAAGGGAAAAGCCATACAGCCATGTTCAGAGCATGATTCACAACAGCCAAAAGATGGAAGCAAGCCAAGTGTTCACTGACAGATGAATGAATAAATAAAATGTGGTATACACATACAGTGGAATATTACTCAGCCTTAAAAAAGAAGGAAATTCTGACACATGCTACAACATGGATGAACCTTTAGGACATTATGCTAAGTGAAATAAACCAAGACACAAAAGGACAAATATCATATGATTCTAGTTATATGGGGTACCTATAGTAGCCCAATCCATAGGGATAGAAAGTAGAATGATGGGGAGTTGTTGTTCACTGGGTACAGAGTTTCAGTTTTACAAGAGGAAAAGAGTTCTGTGGATGGAAGATGATGATGGTAGCAAAATATGAATGTACTTAATGCCACTAAATTGTATGCACATTTAAAAATAGTTAGGATGGTATGTTATGTGTATCTTACCACAATGAAATAAGAAAAAAAGGGAGAGGCAAAGGGGAGCATGTGGTGGAAGATAAAGGGGGAGAGAAACCCTATAGCGTGATGGAAAAGTCACAGTCTCTGAAGGGAAGCAGATTTAAAGCTCTTGGATCTGCCATTGACTAGGTGACTGAGGGTGACTTTCTTAGCATATTTCAGCCTTTGTATCTTCATCTGCATAACTGATGTGAGGATAAGCATATGGTCGGCAAATAATAGATATTCAATTAATGGAAGAGAATATAAAACAGAGGAAGGAAAATATAGAAAAAAATAGGAAAAAGATAAAAGATAGAGGTGATAATGTTGGGAAGTGGTAGAATATTACCAAAAATTGCCTTGGCGTCATTCCTTATGAATTTACCTTATGAATTTTCTCAAATTTCTCTTCATTTGAGAAAACTGAAAACTCCCCAGGGAGTGAGATACCAAAAATCTTTAAGAGAATCTGTGAAATATTTTGTGCTGCAATGACAAGTGATTCTCAACGTTTTTTGAGCGGCAGAGAATCTGGAACCTATTTAAAATACAGGAAGTAGTTAAAATAACTCAATAGAACATTCTAGATTGCAGAAAATGACATTTTCACTAGATTCTGATAGATATAAGAAAGCCAAAGATTTAGGAAGTGCTTTGTGGGAGAAAAATCTTGAGCATTTCATTCATTAACTTAAATTCCCTGTAAAGTGGAAAAAGCTTTTAGCGCTGGATCACACTGGTTCATTCATGGACACCAGTGTCTGTAAAAGTGGAACTTGTTACCACTGGTTTGTAGCTTTTCAGCTTTTTTAAGTGAAATATGGACTAGTATAAACCATCGATTAAACAATTTTTTAACAAAAAATCTAGGAGGTATTCCAAAGGTCTGGCTTCCTTTAGGTCCATAAAAATCATGGAGAAGTGTGTCCTCTTAGACTTATATTTGCCTTCCCATTTTCTTGCACACATTTTCGCAGAAAATAGTAAAGATACTCAATTACTTAATGTAGATTCTCAAATGTAGATTGCTTCTGAATACTTAAAAAATGGTGTCTTTCAATCACCCAGCAGAACTAGAATGACTGAAAATGCAGCCCTCATTAACCTAAAAGGGGAAAAGGGAAGGACAATAAAACCCTATTCAAGGGACTTGCAGAATGAAGTGACTTGGGGTTAAACTAGAGATACATGACCTGCCTGGGAAAGGACAAGGGTTTTACACAACAAAAAGAGACAGAGCATAAAGATGTCAAAGGTCTTTGGCTCTCTTCTGAAGAAAAAACAAAGACTCTCATTGCAATGCAAAGAAATAGCTTTCAGGCCACTTGCTTTGTGAGCAAAGTTCCACCAAATATGATTAAGTTATGTGCAAATTATGACAAGGAAAGGGCTCTCTGGAGAAAAGACTTTCAGGGCAGCCTTTGAAAGAAGCTTCCTGAAGGTGCTCACACAGCCTTTCTCCGAGGGTTCAGAAAAGCAGGATTGGAGATGGGGAGCTGGACCCCACCTCTGGACAGCTACCTTGGCGTACTTTTAGAATTTCTTACCATGATGAGAACGCCTCTCCCTGGTTTGCCAAAAGATAAAGAATATCTGGTCACAAGATAAAGCAATATTATATAATTCCTCAATTGCTCAAATTATTATAATTGTAATTAATGATAATGATATAACAACGGCAGCACATACCTAATAACTATAATTTTGTCATAGAATTACCACCAATATTAATAATGCTAAGTAATGATACTAGGTGCTTATAGTTTGCCTCCTAAAAACTTCATAGATCACATCTCAGTGACCTTTGCTCAAATGTTCTGAGGCAGGCAAATGACACGGTTCTAATTTTCCAGGAAGGGAATCTCATGGGAGCAAGTTCAGATGTCTGCAGTGATGGTGTGATTCTGTGGAAGAAGCAGAAAGCCATTCGACTTGCTTCATCACAACCCAAACCTTTAGTTCAAGGTCACGGTACCAGGGGCTATTCTTAGCGCCCACAGCTGCTATGCTGAGGTGGCCTGTAGGGCATTTAAACAGGCTGAGTGGAATGCAGACAAGGGTCAAGAGCTCAGGAACAAGGCTACTTAACACAGCTCTTACTAATTCTGATCTCCTGAGATCCCTCAGTTCTGGCTGCATTAGAAATCCGGGCACAGACTGGAACTGAAATGTAAAACTGTATTATTACCACCTCCTCTCTCTCTCTCCTCCCAATACACACAGACAGGAACATACACACGTTCTTTCTCTCTCTCACACTGTATATCTATCTGGACAGCATTTTTCTGGACGCTAGGACACCTGTGTTCTCGTTCTGACTGCTGCTAACTAGCCATGTGACTAAGACAAAGCACTTTACCTGCAGGCCTCAGTTTCCCCATGTGTAAAGACAGAGGTGGGCATGATGGCCTTTAAGGCTACTTTCAGCACTAAAATTCTCTTAATTCTCTGAGTTGAGCTGTTGGTTAGGACTTCAGTCTTCATATTACATTTCATAGGATATATTTAACAAGTTTCCTCTGAGAAAGGTATTTGCTGAGAATAGTATTTGCTATTTTGTTTAATGTCAAAATATTAATTTCAATAAAAGATGGCTAACTTCACAAAGAATCTCTTTTCCTGACAGGTTCTGTATTTATGCACCTCTAGCAGATGTCACAGCCGCTCCTGGGGAGAGCTGTTCCAGCCAGGCTGCCACAGGGCTTCTCTCCCTTCCAAAGAGGCCTGGGGATTCCAGACTCAGCCCTGCTCTCCATCCCCCTGCTGTCTCTCTCGGTAGCTTTTTTTTTTGGTGAGGAAGACTGGCCCTGAGCTAACATCTGTGCCCACCTTCCTCTATTTTGTATGTGGGACACCGCCACAGCATGGCTTGATGAGTAGTGTAGGTCCGCACCTGGGATCTGAACCTGCAAATCCCAGGCCACCAAAATGGAGCACACTGAACCTAACCACTGCACCACAGGGCCGGCCCCATCTCTAGCTTTTGACTTCCTCCTCTTGGTTCTAGGTCACCCGGTAGCAGATGGCTCTGTAACACAGCTAAGAAAGCCGAAAAAGGAAAATAAAGAAAGGGAAGGGGGAGAAGAAAACTCACGAGGCTGCAGAAATGGGATGCCACTGCCCCTTCTCCCATATCTCTAGTCCCAGGGTGGGGGCATGGGGAGCAAAAGGAGAATGGCAGAGCCAGCCCTGATGGCCTAGTGGTTCAAGTTTGGCGTTCTCACCACTTCAGCAGCCTGGGTTTGTTCCCAGTCATGGAACCACACCACCCGGCTGTCAGTTGCCACACGGTGGTGGCGCCTCACATAGAAGGATTACAAGGACTTACGACTAGGATATACAACCATGCACTGGGGCTTTGGGGAAGGAAAAAAAAAAAACAGGAAAACTGTCAACAGATGTTAGTTCAGGGCGAATCTTTCCTTGTGGGGGGAAAAAAGGGAGAAATTGCGGGGAGGCATCAGCTGTGCTCCTCCCATGCCTTCTTTCCCAGCATCTCTCCCAGCCCCAAACCACACAAGTCAAATCACAGTCTCCATCTGTATCTGTACCGCCCCCCAGCAGCCCTGGCCTCCCACATCCTCGAGTTCCTATTTCACTCCTCTTTCCCAGCTCCTTTAAGCCCCACCCTCTGCCCTGTCACAGTACACACTCCAGGTTACAAGAACAACCTCCAGTGTTGTAGGAGTGCTTGGTCTCACTCCCTGGAATGTAAAGGACAGAAGTCCCCATTTCTGCAGCAAACAGACAAGAGGACAATAAAAGCTCAAATATACTGAGGACATTTACCACACAGTACCTTGGAAATACAGTTCTCAGCACATTTATATGGATTACTTTAATGCTCAAAACCACACAAAGACATACTTTTATTCTTTCCATTTTACAGATGAGGAAATCAAGGCTTAGAGAGGTTATGCAAGTTATTTGAAGTTTCACAGCCAGGATTAAAGTTACAAAGATATAAAGCTAGGATTTGAACTCAGGTCATGTGACTTCAGTGCTCTTAATTTGCTTTTATGAAGATACATAATGTTAAAATCTGAAGTAGAAACTGGGGATGCATTTTCCCATAGAAACATTATTATATATAGTCATTGGCTCTAGAGACTTATTAAAAAGGATCATGAGTTAAGAAGTTTTTGGGGGCTGGCCCAGGAACCTGCACATCCTTTATTATTGCCATAGGAAAATGGATTCCACCTCTCCAAATTCTCAACAATCACTTCAACAAACAAATGTTTGGACACAATCGCTTTTCAGTGTGGGAACTGCCATTCCCTGTAGAGATGTAAAGATGTGTCTGTGTGTACGAATAGCCGTGAACACACCATGCTAACCAGACCAGGGGTAAAGAAACTACTGATGTTTTTAATTCACCAAATTGCTGAAGTGAAAGAAGAAAGAGGATAAAACATTACTATCCAATAACAAGCCCTCAAGAACACATTCCATCTAGTTAAAAATGCCATTTTTGTCCCAGAGTCCCAGATGGGCAGGCTTGAATGGTGACTTGTGAATAAGGTCACATTACAATTTGGATGGAATATGGGTAGATTTTGCGAAACAGAAGATCTATGATTTCAGGGAAACAAGCGAAAAACGATGGAAGAAGAGGAGAAAATATTTGGTTTCTAAATGCTTTGGTAATTCACTGCTTCTACAGTGTGATTAAAAAATTTTAAAACTTATCTTCTTGGACACTTTATGAAAACAAAACAAATATTATCTATGAACAATTTATGGTGGATTTAAAAAACTAAGTGTCTCTCTGACTGTTAATATTTTAGCAAGTCTTCCACACAATCTTCCTAATTGGAAACTTAAGAAATTAATGAAAAGAAATATGTTATAAAATACTTGAGGTATGTGGGAAAAGGCCATTATTTCTACAGCAATAAAGAGAGGAATTAAATGGCATTGCCAGGTCATTTCTTCAGTCTGTCGCTGACACTAAGGCCAACGCATGCTTTCCTGGCTACATATGGGTCTTGTCCTACATTTCAGGCTGGCAATTCGCAGGCAACACTGCTGGGTCTCCAGGAAAGCTCACGCTCACCCTTCTTTCCCTCAGCCCAGTTCCAGCATGTCTTGGAGGCCCTCTTGGAGACTGAAAGAAAGAATTCCTCTCTGGGATCATCCAGAGCTCACACAACTCGGCCACTCCATGAGGGTAATAATGAATTCCCACTTGCCAGGGGCATGTTTATCCACTGACTCAAGTTCATTCAGCTCTGGATCAAGATCACTAACAGGCTTCTCTTACAGAGACCACAAAGCATGACCTGTGAGGGGTGACACCAACGAATGGCCCAGGGACGGAGACTTCACAGTTGCTTTCTCTACTTGATACCCTGTTGTCTAGAAATGAAAACCAACATTCCAAGTGATAACCTTATAAGTACTGTATAGCGATCCTAATTTTAGAAACAACAACAAAATCCCAAAAGCCCAAAAACCTATATATAGCGGGGCTATGTGGTTGAGGCTAGGAGCACAGACTTTCAAGCCAGACTGCCTGGGACCAAAGCTTGGTTCCAATATTGTAGTGGATTAAATGGTGGCCTCCCAAAAAGTATGTCCACCTGGAACTTGTGAATGTAACTTTATTTGAAAAAGCGTCTTCACAGTTGTAATTAAGTTAAAGATCTTGAGATGAGATCATCCTAGATTAGGTTGGGCCCTAAATCTAGTGATAAGTGCCCCTATAAAAGAAGAGAAGGGGAGAAGACACAGGGAGAAGGTGACGTGATGACAGAGGCAGAGACTGCGGTGATGCGTCTACCAGCCAAGAAACACCAGGAATGCCGGCAGTCACCAGAAGCCAGGAGAGACGCAGAGAAGGATTTTCCCTCAGAGCTTCTAGAAGAAACCAACCTTCCTGATGCCTGATTCAGACTTCTGGCCTCCAAAACTACGAGAGAATAAATCTGTGTTGTTTTAAGTCATCCAGTTTGTAGTAATTTGTTATGACAGCCCTAGGAAACCAATACAAATATCAATACCCACTAAGCTGAGTGACCTTGGGCAAGTGACTTAGCACCTGTATACCTCAGTCTTCTCAGCTGTAAAATACAGATTGTAATAATCTGATAGCATTGTTGCGAGGATTAACAAGTTAATGTATAGAGAGTGCTCTGAGCTGTGCTTTGCACATAGTAGGCACAATATACATTATCACTGTGTTTTTCATCATTGTCATCATCATCATCATGAATATACACATATAGATACTGAAAAGCATCTGGGCAATTTCTCTGAGTACTGAGACCAAAAATAATATTTACCCTTTTATTGTATTTCTCCGTGTTTTACAAATGATGTATAAGGAACATGCATCGGTTTTATAATCAGAAAGCATTTATTAATTTTAAATGGTCATTTTATTTATAGTGATGGAAGGCTGTATATCTGCAAGTTCGTCTTCAGATAGAAGGAGCTGTGCTGTTTGGCAGTGATGGAATATTTAACAACATGCACGCTAGCAGGAATCGCACAGCACTGGAGAAATAGCAATGTGATTATTAATACCTGAGAACTACAATGCACAAATTGCTAAAAGAAAGCTACTCTTTTGGAAGGTGAGAAACTTTGAAAAATTGCTTCCTGTTGCCTAGCACAAGGAAGCCTGATTTCTTGGTGTATGTGCTTCTCTTCCTACACTGATAGTACCACTATCATAACAGCATGAAACATCCAGATTTCATATTACAGTCTTTCTGTCCTTAGAGTTTATAAACTGCTATTCAGATATCTAGCTATTTTCACTATAAGCATTACACAGTACTTTAATTGACCCATTTCTCTTGTGAAAAACACTAGTTTTGTAATGAAGTACTTAGCCTGATACAATCACCCTTGAGTTAAGGACTATTAAGGATAAGAACGGAACACGACATAAAGCAGGTATAATAGGAGGGACATGGAGAAGGATGCTGACCAGCAATCGTGATGAGACGGAAAGGCACTGATGCTCACCTCCTCTCCAGGGATGAGAGAACTTGAAGCATTTCATCCTCTACCAAGTTGCCTCCCTGGCTCAACAACATGCAGGTGGGCGGCAAGTACTTTTTAATAATCACTGTGCAAAATACACCATCTGAAAATTATTGTTATCAGCGGGTACTTACGGTCAGGTGAAGTAGGTTGTATTTCAGCACAGTGGAAACTGAGGGGCTGCCAAGCTAATCTTCTTATTGAAGATCACCGTCCAAGTGAACTGAGGCTTATAACCCTTCCCTCCTTCAGGCAGGTGAGGACAGTTAACCTCATCACGTTTTAAACTTGAGTGTAGGGGCTGGCCGTTATTTCCTTTGCCAAGCATGGGCACCAGGTGTTTGCTGGGAGCCTGGGGTGGGGATGCACCTGTGGGTGTGCTGCTGGGGCAGGTCTCCCAGCGTCACTTCTGCATTGTGAGCCCTCCCCGGCCTCTTGTTTAAGCCTCTGGCGCCGTCCACCTGTTCCCCTTCTTGACTGCCACACCCATTCTTTCACTCTGGGCTTCTCACCACCTCTGGTCTCCAATGACTAGGATCAGTTCCCTACATTTCCCTCTCCCTGCCTGTTTCTAAGTGAATTTTTATCTAGTGATTTTTTTCCAAGTATCTACAAGCGGAACAGATAGGAGATTTAAAAAAATAAATAAATAGAGGGCAGGAGGGAGGGAGGGAAGGAGAGACAGAGACAGAGAGAACAAAGAACAAGATTAAAGCCCTAAGGTAGTACTCAGGAATGAGGCGTGGTGCTCTTCTCCATCTTCAATGCCCCATGGTTCTTATTTGATCTTCAAGGAGTTGGCCTTGTCCATCTTTGCCTTCCCCAGCATTCCCCCACCTCGCCTCTGTATCCCCTGGGTCCTCTGCCATGTTCCTGCTCATCTTCCCCTTGGCAGAGAGACCCTGCAGACCCAAACTGAGTTCTCAAAGGCTTGACAAGATCCATTCCATCTTGGAAGAAGCCTCTCCCTGTCCAGCCACCTCTGATTCCTCCTCCTGGTCCTCCCAACTCTGCCCTCTGCTGCCCCACCTCTTTCTTGGTTCTCCTTTCTCTTTCTGCCTCCTAAACGTAGACGGTTCACGGATTCTCAAGCTGCCTCTAGAACCTCCGTCTAAGTCTGCCTCTCAAACCTTTAATGTCTAGACTTGACTTCTCACTTGAGCTTCCGGCCTCTATATCCAGCCGACTCCAGGTATTTCCACAATGGGTTCCAACAGCAACTTAAACAAGATACATACAAACACTGAACTCATTATCCACTCCCCTGAGCTTGCCTCATGCCTCCTAAGTTCTCAATATTTGCTAAAGCATCACCACTCTCCTACCGACCAAGATGGAAACGACCACGTCATCTTGGACTTCTCCCTCCCTTGTACCACGCACACTCCAGATTCACTTGGCTCAGTCTCCACCATCTCTCCTGCATCTGCTCCTCACTCTCCCTTTCCTTCCAGCGTCTCAAGTCCAGCTTTCCTTGGGTGGGCCGCTGTGACAGTCTGTTAACTCCTCTGCCCATCTCCCCTCATAGGATTCAGCCAGAGCTTCCAGAATAACTTCCTAACAAAGGTCTCATCCCATTTGTTTGCTATTCAATGCCTTCTATGATTTAGCTTCTAATCCACTCTCTTGCTTTCCAACCTTATTCTATATGTACTCTTAGAGTATTTAAATAAGGAGGCTATTAGACTGAGGTGGCTCCAATACCTTGGTGGCCTACACAAGCACACCAAAACCTAAGCCAGAGTCAGTGCACTCGAATCTGAGAGAGTGAAACTTAAGAACAACCAGTCACAAACGGCCAACCAGGCTCTCCCAAATACAGCAGCCGCTGATGCTAGAACCAGTCAAATAATTTTTCTGCTTTGCTTCAGCATCTTCCCTGTAAAAACCTGTCCCCTAGCTCCTGTCGGTGGACTGCTCCTAACTGCTTTTAGTTTGATGCTGCCTGATTGGAATCGATGTGGCTCAGATAAACTCATAAAAAATTTAATGCACATCAGTTTACCTTTTAACAGTATCTTACACTCTTGGTTGCTGAAATCACTCAATATTCCTCATATGTGGCCTGTAATGTTGGCTTCTGTGCCTTTGCAGATGCTGTTCTTTCAGCCTGGAATGCCCTTCTCTCCCAGCCCAGCTTTCAATGTCCAAATCCTTCCTATCTTTAAAAATCACCACTGTCAAGATTCCCAAACCTCAGCAGCAAATGAGCTACCTGCCCACTGACCCACTGTAGCATTTTTATCTGTGTCTCTCTCATGGTTTTTTTTTTGTGTGTGTGAGGAAGATCAGCCCTGAGCTAACATCCATGCCAATCTTCCTCTTTTTGCTGAGGAAGACCAGCCCTGAGCTAACATCTATTGCCAATCCTTTTTTTTTTTCCCTTTTTCTCCCCAAAGCCCCAGTAGATAGCTGTATGTCATAGTGGCTCATCCTTCTAGTTGCTGTATGTGGGACGTGGCCTCAGTATGGCCCGACGAGCGGCGCATCAGTGCGCGCCTGGGATCCGAACCCGGGCCGCCAGTAGCAGAGCGCGCACTTAACCACTAAGCCACGGAGCCAGCCCTGCTGTGTCTCTCTTGTGACTCATGACATTCAAGCTTGTGTTACCTCCCCGACTGGGCACGTCTAGCAGGGGAAGGCCCCCATCTGATTCATCTCTGATTCTCCCACAGCACTCGGTGCTGAGGCCCCACGCCCAGGGAAGGCAGGTGTCTGCAATAACCAAATGAACAACAGTACACTCCTCTGAACACTCCCCTCCACCAGACCTCTACTAAGGACCATGAGAAATGCATAAGAAGACAACAACGTGGCTTCTGCTCTCCAGGAGCTTATAGCTCAATCATAGAGATGAGGCTAATATATACTAATAATAAAAAGCACTGAAAGACAAAGAACAAGATTACTGAGAATATATACTATACACAGTCTAAGAAGTCAGAAGAGAGGTTCCTGTTTATGAAACTAAATTGGATCATAGTCACAGGTCTATTTTGGATGGGTGAAAAGATGGGTACTCCAGGTGAAGGGAGTAATAGGATTAGGACAGGAAAGGCATGGGGAGAAGGGGCCCTAACATTCACCACACCCCGACTCATGCTAGGACCTGGGCTAAGTGCCTGGTATGCATTATTTCTTGTAATCCGTACAACAGTCCCGAAAAGCAGATAGATTCATTGGCAATTTTATAAGTAAGGAGGCTGAGGCTTGAGGGGATTAGTGACTGGCCAAGGTTACACAGGATTAGGCGGCAGAGCTGGGATCTGAAAAAGGCAGCCCGCTTCCATTGCACTCTGCTGTCTCCCGTAAGCAAAACACATAAATATGACGCGGTGTTTTCTTCAGGAGGGGGACTCTTTGTATAGATGAGTAATTCAAGCTGTAAAGCCATAAGCACAATGTGTAATACGTGCAGGGCTCAGCGTAAGTTAGCTGACTCTGCACGCGTGTCTGTCCATCTAGAAAGCGAAGCAAGAAGGCTCAGGAACAGACGAGCGTGCTCGGGGGAAATGGTCAAGGAGGGTAGCCCTGCAACTGGGGAGTGTCTCCAGACCAACAGAGAGTATGAAGAAGGAACACAGGCGAAAGAGTCTGGATCGGGATCACCCGCCCCAGTCTGCTTCAGTTACAAAGGAAGAAAAAAAAATCTCTATTGTAACGAGCATCCATCCTCGGGGGTGAGGAATAAGAGGGTAAACGATGGGAGGAAACGTACTTGGTCTCATTGGCGCATCGGATCCTGCAGCCTTCCTCGGGAATCACCAAGCCCAGGTGCATTCGGAGCCTGCAGTTTGTGGGCCCCGTGTGCGGCCACACGTGAGTTCCTGGGTGCATGACAGAATATTTGATCTGCGCAGAAAATATAATACACCGTTCATCCATTTATCAAGGTGTGGGGGAACTGCTGAATTAAAGTGACAGTACAAAATTACCGTCAATCTGGATTAGAGCCTTTATAAGACTCAGAATTTATATTCTCATTTTATTTCTTTGTGAAGGAACTAAAAATAAGGACTCCCATTCTTCACAAAACGATTTTCCACCCCTCAATTCTGACATCAAACACACAAAATTATGTTTCATTAAAAAAAAAGTGAAAAAAGAGGCATTCACTAGGACAAAGGAAATAACCATTTCTTTGTAAACGTCAGCATTCCCTTATTCCTAATAACTTATTGTGCACTTGCCAGCACTGAAACACTCTTGGTACCTGTCCTCTTCTGCATCCTGTTGTCTCGGGGAATTTATCTAGTAAAGAACACGTTTTAGGAGCTCCTTTACAGGCATTTTCATTTTTTCTTCCTAGAACAATAAATGATAAGCCATGTTAGAAATAAATCACAGAAAAGCTTGAACTCATCCCGTTTTGACCATATGTGATCTACATTGTCATCCTCACTGCAGGAACGAGAAGGCTGAGCAAACACAAGACAAAAGCGTCTTGCTCCACTAGACAGCGACTGGCAGAGACCAGCATTCTCCACTCAGTGTTGGACTATCTGACTAAAGATGTCTAATGGACAAGGCATGCGTCGAATACTCATTGTTGCCCCCGTGGCAGGCAGAATAATGGCCTGCTCCCAAGGATGTCCATCTCGTAAGCCCAGGAACCGATGAATATGTTATGTTACATGACAAGGGGAAATAAAGGTTGCAGATGACACTGAGATTTCTAATCAGCTGACCTTCAAATAAGGAGATTATCCTGGATTAACTAGATGGGACTGATGTAATCACAGTGGAAGAGGGAGGCAGAAGAGTCAGTGTCAGAGTGACACAGAATGAGAAAGACTTGACTGGCCATTGCTGGCTTTGAAGATAGGAAGGGACTAGGAAAAGCCAAGGAATGTGGGTGGACTCTAGAGGCTGGAGCCTCTGGAAGGAATGCAGCATGATGACACTCCGATTTTAGCCCGGTGACAACAACTGTAGGCTTCTGACCTCCAGGACCGTAAAGATAATAAATCTGCATCATTTTAAGCCACTAAGTTTGTGGTAATTTGTTACAGCAGCCACAGTAAACTCACACCCACAAAGGAAGGAAAATAGCTTACATTATATTTCTAACCTAAAAATGCATTTCTAAGACTATATTAAACATTCTTTTTAATTGGAATTTAATGTATTTTCAACATACAGATCATCCTTTACATGTTGACAAAGAAAAGGATTTAAATGAAGAGAGGAGGTCTTGGAGAGATGATGTTTTCTATGAGTGACTGTGTTAGGAACACAGATTTTGGGACATAGTCTTAAACTTCCTGGACTATGCAAATTTCTTCACCATCTACAGAATCACTGTTTCTTAGGGAAGATGTGCTCAGCACTGTACACAGCATCATTTGCTCTCATGGAGGAATAAAACAATGCAGGAAACAACAGGAATAAAACAAAATACATTTTAATTCCCTATTCCAGATTCCTACAAGGGGCTGCTACATCTAAAGCTGAGTTTAATTTTATTTAATTAATGTTAGTTGTGTTCTAAGATTATGATATACTGAGAATAAAATGAGTTACAAAGAATGTAACTTAAAGGTATTCTCCTCAGTCAAATGGACCTCAATATTTTAAAAAACAACTTTTATACCCATGTTATATTTTGCCTCTTGAGTAAAATGTTAGTTGCTGTTTTTAGCTATTAAATGGAGTACCCCAAATGAGTTGAATGATAAATGTCAGTTAGACCAAATATATTCCTGTATACGCCATCATAAAGCATTTTTAAGCCCTAGCTTCCCATGTCTTCCCACACGCAGGATCTGGGGATGGCTTGGTAGGAGTCCCCACTTCTGGGTTCTGTGCTGCTCAGTTAAGTGAAGCTTGGTGGCTTCAGGAGCAACCAAGCTCCCACAGGCACAGTGGTAAGGGCTGAGCACGTGCCACTTGGAGAACAGGTGTGTCTTCCCTAAATGATAGGCAATGGATTGTGTCACCAGATTGCCACTTGAACAGGACTGATTTAGAGAGCACCTCTAGCTATTTAGACACATAGATCTCTTCTAGTCTGTAAACACAGATTCTCTGTAAGGGAAAAAGCTGTGTAGTAGATGCTTGACATTTGTGAATTGCCATTGGTTGTTTTAACTATTTGCACGTGATCATGAGGATTTAAGAATGCAACAACAGTTCCATGGTGCTCACCATAGGCCAGGAACCACTCAACGTGCTTAGAGTGATGCATCTGATGCCCACAAGACCTGGTGAGGGAGGCGCTATTAGTGTTGTACTTTATAGAAGAGAAACTGAGGCACAGAGAGGTCGCCCGGTAAGTGGTAGAGGAAGAATTCCAGCCCTACTGAACACAGAGTCTATGTTCTTAACCATGACCTAAGACTGCCTCTCCATTACAGTTATTATTACACAATGGATGATTATTATGTAATAAAATGAATAAAATTCTTGTAGGCAAAAAGCTGACAGAGGCACTTGAAATCATGTGATCTCTCTTCTGATCGACGTATCCTTGAAACTATTACTGAAGCAGTTCTTTCTCTTATGTGTAAACCACTCTGAAGGCACACTGAGATACACAACTGTGCTTATTTGTCCTTGAATGTAAACGGGACTGCTTATCATCCTCTCCATTTATTTTGTGCAGCTAAAGTTGTGCGGTACGTGCTATTGAGTCTTCAAAATGGATTTACTTTTGTACAGTTATTGTTATCCCAGATTAACTTGATTTTTCAAGAAGAGAATTGTAAAGAGCCTTAAAGATAAAATTCGATACTCCTGATTTTGAGGATAGATTGAGATATTAATTCATTGAACACATACACTGGAGCCCTGTCTATGTGCTTGGGCCTGGGATCAGCTCAAGGATTATTAGGTTGAATATGAACCATTTCCTATTCTTGATGAGCTCAGACACTAGTTATTATTGTCTTGTCACTCTGGCGTGTTATCACTTCTAACAACTCTATCACTTCTAACACGCATTTCGGCATGCAACAGCATCTCCATTTTCCAGGAGCAAATGAGGCTCAGGGAATTCCTTTCTAAGGCATTGATAAGCACATGGACTTTTCAGTTACACCTATACAGTAGGCTTACTCTTTGTAACACACTGTTTAGCAGAAAAGACCATGAAATCAAAATGCTATATATATATATACTTATCCAAATACACATGTGAGTATACACACACACACACATGTTTACATGAGCACGCAAACAGACACACATACACACACAAATAAGTGTTCAAATGTAGTTTTAAAAAACAATGAATAGATTTTGATAATCTAGGTTTCCAAGCAATTTCCTTTAAGCCGGGAGTCCTGGCTCTGGAAACTATCACGAGAAGATTTGTGCCCACTTCCCAGCGGGCTGCAGAGAACAATCTAGAAGGCAGGAGCTCACCTTGCTGCCACAGTGTAAACTGGCTCCAGTCGCCCTTCTCCCTCAGGTTTTCATCTTCAGGCAGGAAGAGGCCTTTAGCTTTATCCATCACGGCAAGGCCTTCATCGCGGATTAACTTCCAGTTTCTCTCTAAGGACTAGAGGGAAGATTCTGGTTTTACTGGACTGAAAATACGCATGGTAGAACACCTAATAATGACCCTCAGCTTTTTGTTTGTTTGTCTGATTAATAAAGCAATGAAATTTTTGTTTTCATCTAGATTGTTTATTTCAATTTCTTCTAGGACCTCTTGTCAAGGGTGTAAAAAAAAAAAAAACCTAATATTATTTTTCAGAACCAAATGCCTCTGCAGCATAAACATTTCAATAATTTCTAGGAACCTCAGAGAATAATTCCCTCTATTACTTGTGTTTAGGTTTGCCTAACAGTTATTTATTTATTTACTTATTTATTTATATATCTATTTTTGCTGAGGAAGACTGGCCCTGAGCTAACATCCGTGCCCATCTTCCTCCACTTTATATGAGACGCCACCACACACGGCCTGACCAGCAGTGCATCAGTGTGCACCTGGGATCGGAACCCGGGCCGCCAGCAGCGGAGCGCGTGCACTTAACCACTACACCACAGGGCTGGCCCCTCTATCTTTTGAATTAGTCAAGCGAAGGCCCGATGACCAATTATTGGGTAGAGCAAAGCACAAAATAATGTGTCGAGGGTTCTTACCAACCCGTGCTTTATGAATTTGACTCAATGTGGGAGAAATGATAAGGAGCCAGGAAGACTGCACAGGCAGGGGACTCCATGAGAGACAGAGACCCTCGGAGATTTGTGTGAAAACATGGTGCCAGGGATTGGCCCTGTGGCCTAGTGATCAAGTTCAGCCTGCTCCGCTTTGGCGGCCTGGGTTCGGTTTCTGGGTGTAGACCTACACCACTTGTCAGCAGCCATGCTGTGGCGACGACCCATATACAAAATAGAGGAAGACTGGCACAGATGTTAGCTCAGGACCAATCTTCCTCAGCAAAAAAAAAAAAGGGGGGAAAAAAAAAACGGTGCCAACTTCAGTCAAATTCAGGGAACACTTTTTATATTGTGTGACATTTGGTTTATTAAAATATCCTAGGGTAAGAGAGAGATTTTAAGATTAGATATTGATTTTACACTTCTTTTTTCCCCTTATTTCTTTGAATCTATTGGTCTATTTCTTTATTTAATTTCAGCTTTATTGAGGTATAACTGACATAAAATTAAAAGATATTTGAAGTGTATATTGTGGTGATTTGATACATATATACACATTGTGAAAGGAATCCCCTCATCTGGTTAACACATTAATCACCTCACATATTTATCTTTTCTTTTTTGGTAGGAACATTTAAGTTCTACTCTCTTAGCAAATTTCAATTACATAATAGAGTTATCAGCTATAGTCATCATGTTCCACATTAGAGTCTCAGACTTTATTTATCTTATAGCTGAAAGTTTGTACCCTTTACCAACCTCTCCCTATTTCCCTCACCCCCCGGCAACCACTTTTCTACTCTTTGTTTCTGTGAGTCGACTTTCATTTTTTTTTAGTAGAGTCCACATGTGATACCATAGAGTATTTGTCTTTCTGTGTCTGGCTCATCTCACTTAGCGTAATGCCCTCAAGGTCCATCCATGTTGTTACAAATGGCAAGACTTCCTTTCTCATGGCTGAATGATATTCCAGTGTGTATGTGTATCTCACATCTTCTTTATCCATTCATTCATTGATGGACCTCCATATTGTTTTCCATGGTGGCTGTACCAATTTACTGATTTTATACTTCTATTTCTGTGAAACCTACCCACTGATCTCTGTCAAAATCTCCAGCTGCTCCTATCTTCACCCGGCTTTATACTGGTGCTGGTCATGTGTCCACAAATAATTTCAATATTACTTCATTCCAAGTAGGTAATTCGTAAACAATAAGTCAAAGACTGAATTTCAATAAAGAGATACTCGAAAGCCCTCACATTGTCAGGTCTCCAAAGTGAGAGAATACCATGGTTTTCTCAAGAATTCCAGGTTTATAGAAAAGAAAAAAATATACCTCAGATACTGACATCTTCTCAAATGCACCTAAATCGCCAACACTCCCCACGGCTATTGTAACGGGCTGAAGTTACTAGATAAATCTGTTAGATTCTTGTTGAACTGTCACAGAGACAAGGGGAGAATTACCTCTCTAACACATGAAATTACTTTTCAAATGAGGTTATTGGCGCCTTATACAGCAGGGTCTTCCCCTCTCGCCTCCTGGTATTTTAGAAATTTCTTTTAAAAGCTGATTTTAGGGGTATCTTTGGAAAGAGCTGATATTTTGTTACTAAAATAGGGCACAAAGCCCTAGGGAAAATATTAAACTAGACTGCATCACTAAATAAAATTTTAAAAATTTAACTTAAGAGCAGGCTGTCTTTCAAATATGAAATGTGGTCATTCCTGCCTCCCTCACCTCCTCTCCCCAGTGTCCCCCAGGGACGTGTTGTTGAGGTTCTTTTCCATGAGCAGTAATGATTTTTTTTGAACTTTTTTGTTTTCCCTTGTTAAACACGGCCCACAGGTATTGGATGACAGACTGGTGCTGAAAGGAGCAAACTGGTACAGGAGGGTCTCCCCAGTCCCAACTCGAAACACCCGTGCTACGGTGCCACAGACCTGCTCCATACTAACCAAGCACACAGAGGTTTTTAGTTTCTTTTCATTATAAAACAGCCACTCGTCATTTTCTCTTTTGAGTTCAATACTTTGTCATAGAATTTTACAACTGGAAGGATCTGCACCGTTAATCTAGTGGAAACTTTTTCGCTTTAGGGATGACAGAAGGACTTTGGAGTGGTTAATGAGCCTAACATTTCATAGTCTAGTGGTCAGCAGAGCTAGTGCCAGAAACCTGCTATGCCATCCCATCCCCCACTGATTATTCCTAAGGCACCTATGAAAGGAGACAGGGTCAGGCTGTGGTGGGCTCTGGGGTCCTGCCCCCCTCTGGAGCACAAGAGCGGCTGTGGGCTCTACAGTCTCCTGTGCAGTGATTTATGGGGCACCCGCGGGGCAGGGTACTTGCACGGCACTGTGCTCCCAACTGGGCACTGTGCATGCCTCAGAGAGTTCACATTCCTGACAACTGGGGAAACTGGGCTAACCAAAAGATCACACCGGTTAAACCTGGTGACATAATGACAAACACAAAGATAACAACAATGGAGATCTCCTACTTGTTCAACGTAAACATTTTTTCTACCAAAGCAATGACTGGGCTTGGGGGTGTTTTTCAACTTTGGAAAGACACGGCAGGGCAGGGTCTCTTTTATGGGCATTAGGGAGAAATCTGGATGGGACCTGGGAATGTTATTTTTTAAGCACAAACCAAGGAACTGCATGGTATAAAATTCACATGGTTACAGGGGATTAAAGACCAAACCTAATTACGTGTGTGTGTGTGTGTGTGTGTGTGTGTGTGAGAGAGAGAGAGAGATAGAGAGAAAAGAGATGAATTTTCTCTACAGTAATATTATTCAGTTGTCTGAGATGGCAAAGAATTCCATTTATTAGGAAATTCTAACAGGCACTTGAAGGCTCATATAGAGCAGGCCATGCCTACATTTTTAAAGGTCTCATCTGAAATATTACTTCCTTGACCCTAAATTCATCCATTTCATAAAACTGAAAAGAGAAACTTCTGGTTGCCCAGAAGACAAGAGCTTCAAATTCACATTTCTTCTTCTGGCTACACAGACGTTAGAAAACAGAGATTTGATTATTTTCACTGTGCCACACGGCTTCAGAAACCCATCTGCGGCACTTGCCTTTCGAGCTAAACCTCGGCTATATTTGGCACTCTAGTCAACTATAAGTGGACTTCCCAGGTTCAAGCCTCATGAATCCCACAGTCCACTTCAGCTCTCTTTAATCCAAATCCTCATCCAGTTCTTTCCTCACTTCCCAGATGTTTTCATCACCCCATACGGATGGTGCACTTTTCAAAGTCAAATTAGATTAAGTCCTATGTTAAAGTCTTCTCCTAAAACCGATTACTTGCAGAAAGTCTTTAGAGAGGCAAAGTCAAACTAATTCTTATTTAATGATTTCCTGTACTGTTTTCATTCAATTAAAAAATACACATTTTTTTAAGTCAAATATTACTACAGGTCTTATAATGAAAGCAGCAATCTTTTACTCAACTCTTCCCTGGTCCTGGGTCCAACCCCCAGCTAATTCCTTTAAATATTTTTTCTGACATTTACCTGCTTACACCTAAATAATATGTTAATATTGCTATTTCTTGATTCTAGACATTGTCACTCATCTTTCTATTAGGGAAGGGAACAAGTTAGCAATTTGATGTCTTCTGTCTGCTCTTCTCCGTCTTGCAATACAATTAATTTCACAAATCTTTCATCCGTCTGGGTGAATTCACATTCGGGTTTTAGAATATTACGACAGTGCGGTATGATTCACACTTGAGTTGTATTGTAATGATTACACTTCATTTCACGTGCAGTATTTTCTTTCTGCCACCTTTTCTCTGGCTTCATTTTCTAATGCACTTATCACTGTTTCTTCTTTATAGCACTGAAAGAGGGCTAAAAAATCTCTTGATACTATTCTACCCTTTGCCAAAAACATCATATAAGTTATTTCTTTCTTTCTTTCTCTCTTCTTCTGAAGCAGCAGCCATCTGTCACCAGAAAACTTCCCTTGGCCTCTGCTGGGTTTGGGGCTCCCTAATTATTGGATTCTAGTTGTTCCTGAGAAAGGACACAGCACAGATAAAATCGAATTTCTGAAAATATCTGAAGCCATTCTGACACTTGACTGAAGGCTTGGCTATGTACAGAATTCTACATAGTAAATAATTTCTCCTTAGAATTTTGAAAGCATTGCTCCCTTGCATTATAACTTTAAGTGTTACTGTTGGAAAATCTGATACCTTTTGGATTCCTGTTTTTTTTCTTTGTTCCCCCTAGAAGCTTTATAAAAGTCAGTATAGTGTAGTGGTTAGGGCTATAAAATCTGTAGCCAGAGTCCCTGGTTTGGAAATCTGACTCTGCCACTTACTAGCTGTGTTATATCAAGCAAGTTACTTAACCACTCTGTGCCTTAGGTTCCTCATTTATAAAGAGGATAAAATACTACAACTTCCCTCAAGAGTCTCTAAGATCAAATGTGCTAAAAAGGCCTGTGCTATATATAAATACAACTATGATGATAATGATGAGGATTTTAAGATCTTCTCTTTATTTCTGGTTTTCTGAAGTTTTATGGAAATGTGCCTTAGTGTACGTGCTGGACACTCAGTGGTCCCTTCAACATGGAAACACATTTTTTAATTTTAGACTATCTAGTATTATTTCTCTAATAATTTCCTCTCCATTTTTTCCCTATTCTTTCTGGAACTTCTTTTGTTTTTATGTTGGACATGTTAAATTGAGCCTCTAATTTTCCTAACTTTTCTATTTTCCATCCTTGTCTTTTGTTTTTCCCTCTGGGAGATATCTTTGACTTAGCTTCCAATACTGTTATTAAATTCTTTTTTTGCAAATCATATTTTTTTCATTTCTGAAAACGTGTTTGAGTCTTTGATTGTTCCTCTGTATAGTATCCTATTCTTTTCCCGTGGATACACTATCTTCTTTTATTGCCCTGAAGATCTTAAGAGATATTATTTTAAGTTGGCATTTGTTCCTTGCATTTTCTATTTCCCCCAAGCTACAGCACTCTTTTGGTTTGTTGTGTTCTGTATCTTCTTTCATGTTGATGGGTCTCTCCAGTGTCTGGTGATCCTTGACTGTTAGTCCAATAAAACTGAGGTAGCGATGGGAAGCTCTGGGTGAAAGGGCGAGGCCTATGACGGACAGGCCTCACTGTTGGGTGCAGCATCAAGCCCGTTTTTTCACTGGGCACCATAAAGCGTCAGTATGGATGGGCCTATCCTTGGAGGCCACGCAGTTTCTAGAGTTGCTGTAGTACCAGGTGCCTTAAATTCCTTCTCTTTGGAAGCCCCTCTGCAGTCACTTACTCGGTTTCAGATTTCTTTGATCTGCCAAGTCAGATACTTGTCTTTTCCATTTTCAAAAAACCATGCTGACATTGTTCATCTGTTATGGTCTCCCTCCTCCCTCATGTTTTTCTTGTAGGTTTATACCATTTTATCGTTTCATTGTCATTTAAGGTTCACGTGGGAGGTGTTAAATATGTGTGTTCAGTTTTGCTTGATCCTTTCTCACTCATATTTTATATACATCTCTAACAGTTGATTATTTTTAACTGTTTACCTTCTTTTCTCTTAGACTAGAGGGACCATGTAATGTGTAATCTAACCATCTAGGGAAGTTTAGAAATAAAATCCTATAAGTCTGCAAAGCTCTTTATTAGTCTCTCAAATGTGTCTTCAAAAGATCACTGAACTCAAGGTAATATTTCATGTGACAGCGTTAGGTAGTAGAAAGAGGAGTAAGAAAAAATTCTCAGCACCAAATTTTATATTTTAAATCAAACTCTGCTAATCCATATATTGATTTATTGTCAACCTAACTTCTTTTCACCTCTTGGCCTATACAGTTTCCTTGCATGACTTGGTTGGCATACCCCCCGATTCCATGATGTGCTCAGATGATGATGAAATTGATTATGATGCTTGAAGCTTGACAAAACATCACTTTAATTTTGTACTAATCAAACAAAATTCATCTACCAGAGCTTTAAATATTTCTTCTACGTAGGAAAATAGGACCGTTCAGAGAAACATTTTTGCTGAGGTAGTTAGTAAACCTTGTAGATTGCTAAGTAAGGGAAATTTCTCCACTAATGGTTATTAGTTTGCCACCACTGCCATAACAAAATACCACAGACTGGGTGACTTAAACAACAGAAATTTATTTTCTCACAGTTCTGGAGGTTGGAAGTCCAAGATCAAGGTGTCGGCAGGTTTGGTTTCTTTTGAGCCTCTCTCTTTGGCTTGCAGATGGCCATCTTCTCTCTATGTCCTCACGTGGTCTTTCCTCTGTGCGTGCACACACCCTTCTGCGTGTCCAAATTTCCTTTTCTTATAAGGACACTAGTCATATTGGATTAGGGCCTACTCTAATGGCCTCATTTTAAGTTAACTACCTCTTTAAAGGCCCTATCTCCAAATACAGTCACATTCTGAGGTCCTGGTGGGAAGGGGTTAGGTCTTCAACACATGAATTTTGGGGGGACACAATCAACCCACAACACGAATGCAGATTCAAGTTAGAACTAGCTTCAGCTAAGAAAGCAAACAGCAGGTGGAAGGAGATCAGGAATAAATTCATATTGACATGGGAATAAGTAAATTTATAGCAGCAAAATAAAACACAGTTATGGAAAAAGGCAAGAAGAGCTATACTTCTAACATATGGAAAAAACAAAATACAAGAACTCTTAGAGCTAAGATTAACATGAGCAAGATTAGGTAAGGAACAGTGTGTGATTAGGTATTTAAAAAAGGGCATTGAGAAAACACAGACATCGGCAGTTAAGAATTCCCAGAGATGTGTATGTACCTTGAAAGGTTGTGACTCTAAATTCAGACAAGGCATGTGTTCAAAGACTATTCTAGGTAAAGTTTACACATTAAATTGGAGTTAGAATGAATTGATAACAATGGTGTATTGGTACAATGTGTACCAAATTTTATTTAATTGGCTATGAACATGCTTGTTAGAGTTAATTATTTTAGAAATTACATATCTGATTTTTAAGAGATAAAATCAGCTTAAACATTAGCCAAAGCCTGCCTATACTTTACACCGTGATGATAAAACATGGGTAGTAGTGTGCTTTGCCTAAGAAAGAATACCCCGGGGGTGGCAGGCAACCCCCTGAGCGCTGAGCTGAAGTTATGAAATCAGAACAAACACCAGAGTGAGTGTAATGCTTTCACAGCAAACTCTCTTTGCAATAATTTTAATAAACTCTCTGAGGAAATTGGTAGCATTAAAGGAGCAATCTCTCGCTGGTCCTAATGCAATTTTATCAGATTTCCTGTTTTTCAAGTTTGAATATAAAGAAAACATCTGATATTTGCTTTTGTGGAAATAAACAAAGACCAACCCAACGGAAGAGCAAAGGCTATTTATTCAGAGTTTGCTGCAGCCAGGGAGTCAGCCACCATCCTGTGTGTTTCGGCAGAGAAGTGGGCAAGCTTTATAGTGGAAAAAGGGAAGGCTTCAGGCGTGCCCTGATGGGGGGCTGTGGCATGGAGAAGCTGTAGGTGGGCTGGCTAGAAGTGGGAGTCCTATGTGATTGGTTAGGGGAGCACAAATGGCTTTCTCTGGTTGGTCCTAAGTACGCAGTGGGGACAAAAATTAAGGAAGCTGTCAGTTATTCATCAAGTCCTGGCCATTTTGGGCTGATTGTTACAAAAGCTATTGTTTAGCTTCTTGGATTGTCATTAGAGGCAGCAATCTGGCTTCCTGCAAGTCTGACTGACAGCAGGCTGCCTTCCTGGGCTGGTTATTGTAGGGGTTGTTTTCCCAGGCAGTTTGCTAAGGTTGTGGGTCAAGGTTATATCTTGACACATGGCCTGGCCATTGTCCATTTGTATATTCAGTCTCTCATCATCTTCACTGAAGGAAAAGGATAACATTAGGCACCCAGCATCAGGCAAGAGAAGAGTCTTGGGGAACTGAATTTTGATATTTCTAGAGAGTGGGAGAAAAAGGGTGTCTTCTCCTCAGAGAAAGGAGAAAAGACATTCCAGGTTGTCGGGAGAAACATCCAGCCTGAGGGCTTCAAGGACTCGGAGGGCAAAGGAGACCCACATTCCTCATACCCTAGCTCAGAGGGCCAGGGGGGCCGGCCAACAGCCTCAGTCAGAGGAGGGTAAAAGGGGAGACAAGGTACCATCGTCACTTCCCTGCTCTGCCTGCTGGGAATATGCACTGAGCTATGTGCTGAGGGAGCTACGGCCATGAACAAAAATCCCAGAGTCTCTAATCTCAAGGGGCTTAAAGTCCAATGGGGAGGCTTCTGTGTATATATTATATAAATCACTTGATAAACAGATAAATAAATAATCTATAATGCGTATGTGCATATTTATATTTAAGACATCCATCTGTGTGTACGTATATTAAGACATAGATCATGACTTACTCAATTAAAAATTCTGGAATTGCAAATAGAGCACCAACCTACAGGTACAGTTTGTAATTATTCTGAAATAGCAAACACTGTACTGTGTGAGTGCCCAAAGAGAGTCACAGATAAAGCCAATTTTTAAGCATTTTTTTACATTAACAAATACTGAAAACTCACCGATTTCACTTTGAGAAAGAAAACTTTTTAGTATGAAATAATTCAAAGACTATCAAATATTTTATTCTTTTGTTCTGTTGCCATCATTGGCACCATATGCAGTCCTATAACCTTAGCAGAGTATTGACTCAATTTATTATGGGCTCACATTTAAACACGCACAGGAAAACCCATGATGGTGGGTTTTTGCTGTGCTGTGTTTTGTTTTTGAGTCTTACTAAAACCTCGTAGGAGAGGAAGAACTGAGATAATTATTTGGAATTTAGAGGTAAAGAAACTGAGGCACAGAAATGACTTGCCCAAGAACTGCGGGAGCTGAGGGCAAAACCAAGCTGCTTCTAATTGTAGAGTCCCTTTTAAATCACATAGTCCTCAAATTCCCTCAGTTCTCTTACTCCCATTGTCATTTTGTTGTCATTTTTAGCGAAAGTATCATTGAAATCCAAAAAGTTTCAAGTTTGACTTAGAAAAATAGGATAAAACTATCATGTTAATTTTAAGGAATTGCTATCAGCACTTC
The DNA here is from genome assembly GCF_057802395.1 of Ceratotherium simum simum. Classification (NCBI taxonomy): domain Eukaryota; kingdom Metazoa; phylum Chordata; class Mammalia; order Perissodactyla; family Rhinocerotidae; genus Ceratotherium; species Ceratotherium simum. The sequence continues at coordinate 24,239,972 of NC_141930.1, read as the reverse complement.
TTTATACTACGATACTCACTTTTCTATGTAATTGCTAATCCTCTTAATTTACAGCTTAATTCCACTATAACTCTGACATTTTTGCTTCTTTCTCAATCCCTTTCATTTCAAAAGTCATTCAGTGAAAACATTCAAATATTTAATTGCACAGATAGAAATGCTGAACCACTAATGTATTACTATTTTAAGTCTTACTTTTGTCCGGGTGACGTTATTCATACACAATGGATTTCTTAATTAATAAAAGCCACAGTCTGAAGGAAAATGACAGAGAGAACATCATTCTAATCAATCATTCTTACACACTGTGTCACAACACTGGCAAAATATTACTGGGCACTCGTCCAACTGTAACAAAACCACAACATGAAGAAAGGAAAACTTATCTGTAATGCTATTTGTTTACATCAGAGCAGTTGCTCTGAAAAACTCAGAAAAAGGATGCAATAGTTTTCCTTTTTTCCAGTGATGAATGCAGAGTGAGCTAGCAGGAAAAACAAATCCAAAAGGGGTATTTTAAATATAGTTTTCAGTTGCTATTGGCTGTTGTGTTTTCAATGTGACTACAGTGGTTTCTATGTGTGCATGTTTACATCTAAATTAGCCATGGAATAATGTGGATCAAAAAGCTAATCACAACAAGAGAAAAGCAAAATTCTTAGGGTATGGTAGCTTTTCTCTGGTTAGAAGAGATCTTTTCTATTTATAACCCAGCAAAGACTTTAATCCATTTTTGTTTCAATTTCTATGTTAAATACCCCCAAGGCACCTTAGTGCTTTGATATTTGTGATTTGGGCAGCAACCCACTCAATTTTAATGAAAATATACCTAAAAGAGAAAACTCTGTTGGAACATTTTTCTCTAAATTTTTTCACTGAGCTGCATAACCTCTTAACACCCCCAGTACACAGAATTGCCAAATTGCAAACTACACAATGAGGAGGAACAATGAGAACTCAACAAAAGAGAAAAACACAGATGATGCATTTTCCTGAACATTGTCCCATGCCTTCAGGAAAATTGCACTCTACATCTCACTGGAACACACAATGAGAATAATTTAAACGAAAACGTGCTATCTATGGTAGTTAATTGTCACCTTAGGGCCAGAGTCTGGGTAATTATCCTAAAAGGATTTTGGCCTAACACGGCAGATACCAGATCTAGAAGGTTTCCACTTTAAGATGTTAATGCCTGGGTGATGATCTATAATCCATATATTACAATCTGTAATTTGAAAATGGAAGAAAATTTTGTGGAAGTGTCAACTAAATGGTCATGGGCCCTGGTTTCCTACCACAGCAGGCTCTCTCTTGTCACAGTCATTATCGGCAAGTGGTCTCCTTGAAATTACTTTTTTTTTTTTTTAAGTCATAACCAGATATGATATTAACATTTCTGCAAATAAAGGGAGTTAGCAAAGTAAAGCTAACTTTACAATCACAAAGCACCGAGTTTGAAACACAAGATGTTATGCACTCGGAGATTCCATGTTTCTGGGGACTTGGAGATTAAGGCTCAGGCTTTGCTCTTCTTTAAATAAAGTAGAGCTTAAAACAGGCAGGGCTGAAATTAAAAGGCCCAGTGTAATAGAATTTGAAATAAACACTTGATTGGTAAAAAGGAGAAGGACCTGAGACATCAGTAACTTTGAGGGAGTAGTGGGGTACCAGCAAAGGAATGGACTTGGAGGACAAGGAGACCTCAGATCAAATCTCTGCTCTGTCACCACTAAATATGGGACCTTGGGCAAATTTCTTAATTTCTCTACTCCTTACTTTACTCATATATAGTGGGCACAATAATACCTATCTTGCAGAATTGTTGTAAAGATTAGAAGCATTATATACAAAAGTGCTAGGCACACTGATGAAGCCAGTGGCCAGATAGCCATTAGCGATTAGGTAGCTCGTAACTAAAGTTTTTTTTCCAGGCAGTTATTAATTGTAGGCTTTAGTATTTGCCCGCCCATTGTTAGCTATGCTGCTTATTCCCACAAGTCACGTAGATAAGCAATATATTATCAGACTCCCACTAGGTTCCTTATAGAGAACATCTCTGACACTTGGGTCACCATGATAATGGGTGCTCAAGTCATTTTTCAGGAACTGAGAGTCAACTCCTTGTCCAGTCCAAATGGGGTGAGACCACCAACCCATCAGCTGGGCCTTTGAGAGTGTCTGACAAGTGACTCTTTGACAATAGGGGGCCGAAAACTCTACTCAGATCATGCTAACACCACCATTTTGTGAACAGGCGTCCTACGAAGAGCCACGAAGCTTGACTACATTTGCGCAAGTCATTATCTTACTTTTCCTTACCTCCAATCATCTATCTGCACCCTTCAGACCACCCTGCCCCCTTATTCCATAAATAACCCTAATCCCCATTTTCAGTGAGGTGGATTTGAGATTTGTTCTTCCACCTGCTCGCTTGGCTGCCTTGTGAATAAACCCTTTCTCTGCTGCAAAACTCATTGTCTAGGTGATTGGCATACCACACGGCAGGTAAAACGGGCCTGGTTTGGTAACACTGACTGCAAATAGGAGGTATTTAATAGATGATAGGTGCTATATTATTATTTCAGTAATACATAATTCAAAATTGGCTTTCTAAGTTATTCTTTAGACACTAGAAAATATTTTCCTATGAAAAGATAATAAAATTATAAATCACGATAATAACAACAACTAATATTTACTGAGCTCTTCCTACTTACTAAGTCTTCTGAACAACTATGGAACATAGTTCCATATTTCCATAGGTACTTTGCAGATAAAGAAATCAAAACACAAAGTGTTGCTTGATGTCACATAGCTGGTGAGGAACAGACCAAAAAACAAAACCAGGCAATGTGGCTATGGAGCTGATGCTCTAAAGTGCTTCACTATACTGCCTCACTGATGAGTAAATTAGGTGTTCTTCATCAACCCCCAGAAACTTGTTTATTTTTAACATACTTGAAGTACAGTATACTATCACTGTCTCCCATTGTTCACAGATTTATTGAAATATAACTCATATACCATAAAATTCACTCAATTTGCTTTTACAATTTGGTGGTTTTTAATATATTCACAGAGTTGTGCAACCATCAGCACTATCTAATTTTACAACATTTTCATCATGCCAAAAACTAACACTGTACACATTAGCAGTCACCTTCCCCACCCCACCTCCTTAGTTCTTGGCTATCACTAATCTACTTTTTGTCTCTATGGATTTGCCTAATCTGGACAGTTCGTATAAATAGAATCATGTAATATGTGGTCTTTTGTGACTGGTTTCTTTCACTTGGCATAATGTTTTCAAGGTTTATCCACGTTGTACCATGTATCAGTACTTCATTTCCTTTCTTTTCCATTGTGTAGATATACCACATCTTGTTCATTCATTCATCCATCATTTAGACGGCCATTTGGGTTGTTCCCACTTTTCTGTTATTACGAGTAATGCTACTATGAACATTCATACACATTTTTGTATGAAAATATGCTTTAATTTCTCTTGGTATATACCTAGGAGTAGAACTGGTAGGCCATATAATTACTCTATGTTTAACTTTTTGAGGAATTGCCAAACTATTTTCCAAAATGGCTGTACCACTTTACATATTCACCAGCAACGGCTGAGGGTTCCAATCTCTCCACATACTTGCCAACACTTAATGTTCATCTTTTTTGTTATAGCCATCCTAATGAGGGTTAAGTGGTATCACCCTGTGGTTTTGATTTGCATTTCCCTAATGATGAATGATGTTGAGCATCTTTTCATATGCTTCTTGGCCATTCATATATCTTCTTTGAATAAATGTCTATTCAAATCCTTTTGCCATTTTTTAACTGAGTTACTTGTCTCTGTATTATTGAATTATCAGAGTTCTTCTTCTATTCTGGATATAAGTTCCTTGTCAGATATATGACTTGCAAATATTACCTCTCATTCTGGATTTTATTTTCACTTCATCGATTGTGTCCTCTGAAGCACAGAAGTTTAAGTTTTGATGAAATCCAATTTATTTTGTCTTTTGTCACTTGTGCTTTTGGTGTCATATCTAAAAAAAACATTGTCTAACTCAATGTTACGGTGACTTACTTCTATGTTTTCTTTTGAGAGTTTTATAGTTCTGTCTCTTACATTTAGATGTACTTCCATTTTGAGTTTGTTTTTGTTTATAATATGAGGTAACTTCATTCTTTTGCATATAAATATCCTGTTGTTCCAGCATCATTTGTGAAAATACAATTCTATCCCCATGGTATTGTTTTGGCACCTTGTCAAAAATCAATTAATCATAAATGTAAGGGTTTATTTCTGTGTCTCTATTCTATTCCACTGATCTCTATATCTATCCTTATGACAGTGTCACATTGCCTTGATTACTGTTGATTTGTACTAAGTCTTGAAATTGGAAAGTGTGAGTTCTCCAACTTTGTTCTTTTTCAAAATTGTTTTGGCTAGTCTGGGTCCCTTGTATTTTCTTATGAATTTTAGGATCAGTTCGTCAATGTTTGTAAAAAGAAAAAAAAAAAAAGAGCCATGTGGAATTTTGACAGAGATTGTATTGAAGCTTTAAGTCAATTTGGGCAGTATTGCTAACTTAACAATATTAAGTTTTCTGATTCATAACATGGGATGTGCTTCCATTTATTTAGATATTTTTAAATTTCCTCCAATAAGGTTTCGTAGTTTTCAATGTACAAGTCTTGCACTACTTTGCAAAATTTATTCCTAAGTATCTATTATGGGTCAAATTGTGTTCCCCCGCACCACTCCCTCCCCAATTCATATACTGAAGTCCTAACACCCGGTACTTCAGAATGTGACCTTGTTTTGAGATAGGGTCTTCACAAAGGTAATCAAGTAAAAACGAGGACATTAGGGTGGGCTCTAATCCTATATGACTAGTGTCCTTATAAAAAGGGAAAATTTGGAGATAGACATACAAACAGGGAGAGTGCCATGTGAAGATAATGGCAGAGATCTGTAAGCCATGGAACTCCAAAGATTGCCAGAAAACCACCACAGCTAGGAGAGATGGATGGGACAGATTTTCCCAGAGCCCTCAGAAGGAACCAACCTTGTTGAAACCTTGATCTTGGACTTCTAGCCTCCAGAACTCTGAGATAATAACTTTCTAATATTTAAGCTAATCAGTTTGTGGTCCCTTGCTATGCCAACCCTAGCAAACTAATACTGCATCTTATTCTTTTTTGATGCTATTGCAAATGAAATTGTTTTCTTAATTTCATTTTGGGAGTGTTTTTTGCTAGTGTAAAGAAATACAACTGATTTTTGTACAGTGATCTTGTATCTTGCAGCCTTGACGAACTCCTGTATTAGTTCTAATAGTTTCTCATGGATTCCTTAGAATTTTCTACATACAAGATAATGCCATCTCCAAGTATAGATAACTTTACTTCATCCTTTCAGTCTTTCACCATTAAGTATGATGCCAGCTATAGGTTTTTCATAGATGCCCTTTTACAGATTGAGGAAGTTCTGTTCTATTCCTAGTTTGTTGTGTATTTTTTATCATAAAGGGTGCTGGATTTTGTCAAATGCCTTTTCTGTGTCTAATGAAATGATCATGTAACTTGAATTATTTATGCTATTAATATGGCTTATTATATTGATTGATTTTCATTTCATTCCCCAGAAAAATCTCACGTGGTCATGGTATATAATTCTTTTTATACGTTGCTAGATTCAGTATTTTTGTGTGTGTGTGAGGATTTTTACGTCTCTGTCCACAAGGAATACTGGTCTATAGCTTTCTTTTTCTGTGTTGCCTTTGGTTTTGGTATCAGGATAACACTCGCCTCATAAAATGAGTTAGCAAATTTTCCCTCCTCTTCCAATTTTTTTTTCTTTTTTGAGGAAAACTGGCCCTGAACTAACATCTGTTGCCAGTCTTCCTCCCTTTTTCCTTTTTTCTCCCCAAAGCCCCAGTAGATAGTTGCATGTCATAGTTGTACATCCTTCTAGTTGCTCTATGTGGGACGCTGCCTCAACATGGCTTGATGAGCGGTGAGTAGGGCCGTGCCCAGGATCTGAACCAGCAAACCCCGGGCCGCCGAAGTGGGATGCGCAAACTTAACCACTGTGGACCAGGTCGGCCCCCCTCCTCTTCTATTTTTTGGAAGAGTTTGTGAAGGACTGGTGTTCATTTTTTGTTTAAATATTTGGTACAATTCACTAGTGAAGAAATCTGGGCCTGGGCTTAACTTTGCGAGAAGCTTTTAAATTACTGATTTAATCTCTTTACTTGTTACAGATCTATTGAAATTTTCTATTTCTTTTTGAGTCTGTTCAGTAGTTTGTGTCTTTCTAGTAATTTATCCATTTCATTGGGGTTATCTAATTTGTTATCATATAGCTATTCATAGTATTCCCATATAGTCTTTTTTAATTTTGTAACGTTGGTAGTGATATCTCCTCTTTCATTCCTGATTTCAGGAATGTTGAGTCTTCACTCTTTTTTTACTAGTTAGCCTAGCTAACAGTTTGTCAAATAATTCTTAAAGAACCAAATTTTCGCTGATTTTCTCTATTTTTTTAATTCACTATTTCATTTATTTTCACTCTAATCTTTATTATTTCCTTCTTTCTGCTTGCTTTGGGTTTATTTTGCTCTGCTATGTTAGCTTCTTAAGGTGAACAACTAACATTGTTTTCTGATCACTCTTCTTTTTTAACTTAGGCATTAATAGGTATAAATTTTTAATAAATGCTGTAGCTGCATCCTGTAAGTTTTGTTAGGTGGTGTTTTTGTTTCATTCATCTCAATGCATTTTCTAATTTCTCTTGTAATTTCATTTTTGACTCACTGGTTACTTAAGAGTATATTGTTCAATTTCATATATTTGTGAATTTCCCCAATTTCTTTTGGTTAATGATTTCTAATTTCATTCCAGCATGGTCAGAGAACATGCTTTGTATGATTTCAATACTTTTAAATTATTTGAGGCTTGTTTATGGCCTAGCATACAGTCTATCCTGGAGAATGTTCCATGTGTACTTGAGAAGATGGTGTATTGTGCTTTTGTTGGGTGGAGCGCTCTATATAAGTCTGTGAGTTCTAGTTGGTTTATAGTGTTGTTCAATTCTTTTATTTCCTTGTTGATATATTGCCTAGTTCTTCTATCCATTCTAAAAAGATAGGTCTCAAAATCTCCAACTATTACTGATGAATCGTTCATTTCTCACTTCAATTTCATCTGTTTTCCCTTCCCTTGTATTTTAGTGTTCTCTTATTAGCCGCATATATGTTTATAATTGTATGTTTTCCTGATAAATTAACCTTTTGATCATTACAAAATGTCCCTCTTTGTCTCCAGTGACACTTTTTGTCTTAAAGTCTATTTTCTCTGATATTCGTGCAGCCACTTCAGCTCTCTTTTGGTTACCGTTTGCATGGAATATCTTTTCCCGTCCTTTTACCTTCAGCTTATTTGTGTCTTTGGCTAAAGTGTGTCTCTTGTAGGTAGAATATAGTTGAATCACTTTTTTTAACCATTCTGTCAATCTTTACCTTTCGATTGGAATATTCAATCCATTTACATCTAATACAATTGCTGAATAATGTCTGCCATATTGCTATTTGTTCTTTATATGTCATATCTTTTTTTGTTCCTCTATTCCTCCATTATTGCCTTCTTTTACATCAAATATTCACTAGGTATCATTTTAATTTCCATGTTATTTTACTGTACTTTTTTGAGTTATTTTCTTACTAGTTGTCCTGGACATTGGAATTAGCACTTTAAATTAAAACAATCTAGTTCAGTTTAATATTAACCTAATTTGAATAGTATACAGAAATTAGGCTCCAACATAGATCTGTTCCCTCTTCCTCCTTTGTGCTTATTATGCAAATTATATATTTATATATTTTAAGGCCATCAACATGTTTTATAATTATTACTTTATGCAGTTGTTTCAAAAATCAGATAGAAGAGTAACAAAAAAATACCTGTATTCTCTCTTTTATGTTTACCTGTGTAGTTATCTTTAGTAGTGCTCTTTATTTCTTCATGTAGATTTGTGTTACCATCTAATATCCTTTCATTTCAGCCTCAAAAACTGTCTTTAGTATTTATTGTAGAGCAGGTCTGCTAGCATTGAATTTTCCCAGTTTTTAATTATCTAAGAGTATCTTAATTTCTCCTTTATTTTTGAAGGAGAGTTTTGCTAGATACAGAATTTGTGGTTGACAGTCTTTTCCTTTCAGTATTTGAATGCCACCCCACTGCTTCTAGCCTCCATCATTTCTTTTCTTTTTTTTTTTTTGTGAGGAAGATCAGCCCTGAGCTAACATCTGATGCCAATCTTCCTATTTTTTGCTGAGGAAGATTGGCCCCGGGCTAACATCCATGCCCATCTTCCTCTACCTTATATGGGACGCTGCCACAGCACAGCTTGACAAGCAGTGCGTCGGTGTGTGCTGGGGATCCGAACCTGTGAACCCCAGGCCACCGAAGTGGAGCGTGCGCACTTAACCGCTGCGCCACCAGGCTGGGCCCCAGGCCTCCATCATTTCTGATGAGAAGTTAGCTGCTGGTTGCATTGAGGACTCCTTTTCTGTCAAGAGTCATCTTCTTGTACGTGCTTTCAAGAGTCTCACTTTGTCTCTAGCTTTCGACATTTGACTATGATGTGTCTAGGTATGTTTCTTGAGTTCCTATTAGGAGTTCACTGAGCTTCTTGGATGTGTAGATTAATGTTTTTCATCTAATTTTGGAGTTTTCAGCAATTATTTCTTCAAATAATCTTTCTGCCACTTCTCTTTCTCTTCTCCTTCTGAGGATCCCATTATGCATATGTTGGTACTCTTGATGGTGCATCACAGGTTGTTCCCTTCATTCTCTTTTCTTTTTGTTTCTCAGCTTGGATAATCTCAATTGACCTATCTTCCAGTTTGCTGATTATTTCTTCTATTAGCACAAATCTGTTGTAGAGCCTCTCTAGTGATTTTTTAACTTAAAGTATTGTACTTTATGACTCCAGATTTTCCATTTGGTTCTTTTCTATAATTTCTATCTCTTTATTAATACTCTCCATTTGGTGACACATGGTTGTCCTAATTCCCTTTAATTCTTTGGACATGGTTTCCTTTAGTTATTTCAACATATTTATAATAGCTGATTTAAAGTCCTTGTCTAGTAAGTTCAGCATCTGGCCCCTCACGAACAGTTTCTATTGACTGCATTTTTTCCTGTTCTGTATATATATTATAGATATTATAGATATATAATGTTATGTACATATTTTCCAGTTTCTTTGTGTGTCAGGTAATTTTTGTTGAAACTGGACATCCTAGATAATATAATGTGGCAACTCTAGAAATCAGATCCGTCCCCTCCCACAGCATTTGTTGTTGGTGATTTTTGTTTTTGTGCTGCTATTTGTTTGTTTGGTGACTTTCTTGGATTAATTCTGTGAAGTCTCTATTACTCGACTATAGTATATGACTACTAAAGCCTCTTTTTGGTTAACTTAACAGTCAGCTAATGAATGGTCAGAGATTTGCCTAATCACTTTGAACCAATAACTCTTTGTCTCTTTGTTGAGGGGCTCTGAGTGAGTTTTGGGGCATGTCTGCAATGCTCAGGCAGTTTACAACTCTGCTTTAGTCTTCAGTTCTTGCTTGTGCAGAGCCTCAAGGTCAACCAAAGGTGAAAGACTGTGGCCCTTCAGGTATTTCCTGGCTATGCACACCACTCTGCATACCTATATGTGCCATGGCCTTCTACATTCCCAGGAATATGTGAGAGCTTTTCAAAGCCCCTCATGGACATCTTGCTCACGAGATTGTCTTTTATGAGCCTTTATTTTTGGACAGGTTCTTGTTTGCTCCAGTCGGCACTGCTACCTTAGGCAGCTATGATATCTAAAAAATTGCCACTGACTGTTTTGACTAACAGCCTGGAATAAAGCTTTACTTATGAATGAGGTCAAATAAAAACAATGTCCTGAGAATGCGGTTTTCCAAGCAGCACAAGATAAATCAAATAGCGACAATGCTTTAAGTGTGGAACTTTCTGAAGGGCTCCACATGTGATCTGTCCCCACTAATGCCTGCAAGGCTGTGGTCTTCACAGCTTTTGTTGTGAGATAACCAGTTCAAGGCTACCTTGGAGCTGGGCAGGAATGGAGGGAAGTAAGTCAAGTTACCATGCCATAAATCCTGCCATTCTTACTGAGGTATAGCAGGTTTTCTTGAGTAAATGCTCCTCAGATTGTTGTAAGCCTTTGGTTAATGTACAGAGTTCTGAAAAAGCTGATTTTGACATTTTTTCTCAGTGTTTTCACTGCTTTTATGGAGGGATGGATTTACAAAAATATTCTCTCTGCCATTTTCAAGTCCTACCCCAATATTATATAAGCAATTAAATGCCTGAAGTTTCAATAGGAACTCTGGACATGCTAAATATCCTTCCCAAAAGAATGGCTTTATCCCTTGCTCCTGAAATAGCAGAGAGAGGGGATCTTGCTTTTCTCTAGGTCTTCTTCTCCCAGTGCAATAGCAGTGAGAGAGAACTTCCCCCACATTCAGGGAAGGCCAAGAAGGATGGTAATTGCACCAACTGCTTATATGTAAGAAATGCTGAGTAGTAAGATTTTTATATCCCTGAGTCTTCTGACACAGCTATGAAACAACTGGAGAAAAGAAAGTTTACAGAAACTCATACAACAAACCTAATTTCTGAGCACCTATCATCCTATTATGTATTAGATACTGTGCTAGTCCTGAATAAGGTGGGCATGGTCCCTGCCCTCTTAGAGCACATGATCTCATGGGGCTACAGAGAACTAAAGAGCTACTAGAATACTGTGTGTTGAGTACTTAAAAAGGATGTCCAAGGTGCTTTTGGGTACACGCAAGGAAGAGAGCTCTAACTTATCCTCCAAAAAGAAGTGACAACTTCTCTACCCTCTGAGGGGTAAATAGGAATTGGCTATGAAGGGGCTAGGGGAGAAGGAAAAAGGGGAGGCGTAAAGGAGAGGAGACTATCATATGGGAAGGTCCGGTGGGAGGAGGAATTTTGGTTGAATTGAAGGCAGTAAAGGATAATGGTAAGACACAAGGACAGACTAATGAACCTGGTATTCTGGGTGAAGCTAAATCACTGACCAAATCTATAAAGCTGGAAATGAGTATTAACCATGAGATTACCAGGTAAACTAATCTTCACACTGAATGTCAATGTCCCTATACAGCTGGAGACAGAACAGAAACAGTGAGAAGTCTATTTGGGGAGCACATAGAAATTTTAATTGGAGTTGAACAAGAGTGGAAAAGGTTTCTCAGAAACTGAATGACAAGAAAGGGAGAACCGAGAGCAGAGAACAATGTTTGGGTCTGAGGGCACGTCCAGTCAGCGAGGGCACTGAACACATCAGGTCGCCTTCCAAACATCCATTGCGCCTCTTTCTCCTTCCTGACAGATCCTGATTACATTCGGGTGTTCACTCTCCTCAGATGACCCATTCAGTTTAGAGGAATCTGACCCTTTTCCGGCTCCAGGGTGACAAGAGATTTTCACATATTGAGGTATGTGGGGTAACTATTCGGGTTCAAAACTGATTTGGCTTGAACCAAAAAGCTTGACTTATGGCCTATCAAACATACATTGTACATCTGCTTTAACCATTGAAGTAAAGAATGCACTCTCTTAGGACAAGAATGCACACTTCCCCTCCTATGCCCTACCGGTAATGCGCAGGGATTAGTCCCTTTCCCGACACCAGTGTCATGTTGATCTGCTGATTTGCAACTGAACACCTCTTTGAAGCTTGGATGAATATGTATCCTGGGCATGTTTAATGCATGTTCTTTGTTCTAAAAAGATATAAGACTGTACTGAAAACCATTTTTCTCCAAAATGCTTTCTAAGGCCTTTCCGTGTTATAATCCTCACTCTGGCCCAAGTAAAATTCACCTTATTTCTCTTACCTATAGACTAGCTATTGGTTATTTTGTGTTGACAAGGGTTAATCTGTTATTTTAAGGAAAATCTCACAGCCCATTACCACTAATTCACGTAGAGTGGAAATGTGACTTAAATTGGCTCAATTGGACTGAAGGGAGATTTGTGTTCCCTGCTTGATGGAGAAGCCATGTTTTCTCCTGCTGGACTCAGGAGCCGCCTCAGATTCCCTTGCAACTGTCAGTGCCTATGAGACACGATTATGACCAATAGGACGGGATCTGCCAGGAGGTTTCTAGAAGGCCATTTAGGGCTGATGTGGTGGCTCAACAATGTTATGAAGCCCCGAAACACTTTCCAACCCTCTATTCCAGTTGCTGCTGGCTGCCATCTTGTAGTAAGCCAGCACAAGGACAAAGCTGACCAAGGAGGAAGTGCAGAGCCAAGAAAATCTTCCCCCGATGACATTACCCCTGAAGTCTGCCCTGCTGTAGGCTTCCTTCACATGAGTCAATCACATTCCTTATTGTTTAAGCTAGGTTCCAGTTGCATTTCTGTTACTTGAACTTGAAAGCATCCTAAAAGCATAAATGCTAAAAGTAGAAAAATAAATTCTCAAAGAGACCAAGAAAAAAAGATTAGGTGGTAGGAAAATCAAAAGAGCTCAGTGTGACACCATCTGAGATAGGATGGAATTTTACAAAGGAAAGAATCACTGACAGTGCAAAATTTATCAGAGTAGATCTATCAAGGAAGATGTTTTTCCTGTACTAGTTCTGCTTTGGATACAGACCCTCTTTATTTATTTATTTATTTTTAAGATTTTATTTATTTATTTATTTATTTTCCCCCCAAAGCCGCAGTAGATAGTTGTATGTCATAGGTGCACATCCTTCTAGTTGCTGTATGTGGGACGTGGCCTCAGCATGGCCGGAGAAGCGGTGCATCGGTGCGCGCCCGGGATCCGAACCCAGGCCGCCAGCAGCAGAGCTCGCACACTTAACCCCTAAGCCACGGGGCCGGCCCTACAGACCCTCTTTAAATCAATCTGCATTCACTGTCACCAAACTATGGTTTTCTGATCTATAAAATATTCAAAGGCTAACTGATGACAGTCCACAATTGGATTATGGTGATTATTGAGTGTGCTTTTGCAATGAAATACAGAATAAACATGGTCAAGTAATACTTTAACGTAAGCACGTTAAAACCACATTGAAACTTTTCTTTTCCCCAAGTACACCAAATTAATCCGTGAGGTCTTGTAAGTCTTATTCAAGATTTTCTTTAATGAAAAATTATGAAAAATGTAAAATATATACCTAAAGGTAGAGAGAACAGTATAAGAAACCTCCATATATCCATCACTTAGATTCCAAAATTATCAATATTTTATTACTCTGGCTTTTCCTTTCTTGCCTAATGAGTGAATGTAGCTATATTGCCTGGTGGTAAAAATAGCCCACTGGTTCTGCACCTGTGTGACCTTACCCTATCTGAATGAGAGTGGACCAAGGGGGAGATATTTGCTAGACTAGTATTGCTGCCTGCAATGTAGAGCAGCACTGTGGCTAAACCTAATGTCCTTTCCAAAGGTGGAAAAGTTTGGGTATAAATGAAGAAAAGGAGGAATAGTAGCTGAGAGTAAGGGAATGAATAAATAAACTAACGAGGGAAATCCAATATTATATCAACACCTCAAAAGAGGCTCAGGGCAAGAGATGATATTGTCTCTTAGCTCACTTATACCAGCTGTCTGAAAGGGTGAAGCTATATGTTGCTAAGACCACTCCTGCTTTTGCAACCCAACAAAATCTAATGGAGGCCTGCCAACATGAGTGGCCTTGCCCTGGGAGGTATTTTCATATGATATGATGATGGACTGGGCTAGTTATTAACGACTGAATGCTACTCTAGTAACGTGCCAGTGTCTATTAACTATTATGTTCCTTTTGTTATAAGGGATCTGTGGTCAAAAACCAGGGGTGGCCTGTGGTAATATAAGAAATATACTCGGTCTTTGTCAGCAGTTCCTGGCACAAACCTCCTAAAATCCATGAAATTTCCTGAATAACAGGAGTGTCTTTTGTCACTCATAAGGAGTCCTTTTTGAGCACACCTGAATTTATGCTAAAGAGGTGACATAGCGTGGGGCCCAAGATAACATCAGGATGGGGCTGGTCACCAGAAAGACCAAGTGACGAGAGGGCAGGAACTTTCAGCCCCACTCGCCGACCAGTGGGAAGGGGAAGTGAGTGCTGCAGATTAAGCTCTAGAAAAACTCTTGAACAACAAGATGTAACGAGCTTCTGGGTTGGTGAACGTGTCCACATGCCAGGAGGATGCTACACGCCAGTTCCATGAGGACAGACGCTCCTGTGCTAGAGATCTTTCCAGAACTCACCCTATGTACTTCTTCATCTGGCTGTTCATCTATATCCTTTACAATACCCTTTAAAGTAAACTTGCAAATGAAAGTAAATGTTCTGAGTTCTATGAGCCGCTCTAATAAATTATTTGAACCCGAGGAGAGGGTCGTGGGAACCTCAGATTTTGCAGTCAGTCAGTCAGAAGCACAGGTGACAACCTGGACTTGCTATTGGCATCTCAAGTTGGGGGCAGTCTTTGGGGCTGAGCCCTTAACCCATGGGATCTGAAGCTATCTCCAGGTTTTGTCAGAATTGAGTTAAATTTGTAGGACTGAGTCAGTGTCCACTGAGAATTGGAGAATTGTTTAGTGGTGTTAGAAAACACACATGGCAGATGTAAAATCAGTTGTTTGAAAACCAGAATACATTTTCTTATATAAGCAATGTATATACGTAGTTAGATTCTCAGGCCAGACCAGTGAGGCCCATCTAACCAATAAGATAGATGACTTCTTTTACATTTTGAGTAGAAAAGAATATTATTGAAACTATGAGTTAATCTACCTCCCATTTTATTAATGTGTCTAAGAAGAAGGAGCTTACCAAAGCAATAGTAAACTTCTGACCAGCCTATACCCAAATCATCAAGTAGACGTGCTTACAGTTTGGATTTAATCTACCAATCTTAAAGCTTCCAATGTTCTGTTTCTTTCTTAAGCCATTAAGTTGTTAGAATCACATAATTTCTCTATCCTACATATCTGACACAACATTTTCTAAAACTATATCTAATTTTTTTTATAGGTTCAGGACTAGTGTTCTCAAAGTACGGTCCAGGGACACCTGGGGGCTCCCTAGACCCTTTGAGGGGGTCTGCAAGATCAAAACTATTCTCTTAATAATACAAGGGCGTTATTTGCTCTTTTCATGCACATTTTTTCACAGGCACACAGTGTTTTCTAGAGGCTACACGACATATGATATCCCCGTTCTAATGGGTGTATTGTGAAGCAGTGGTGAGAATCCTGCTGTGTTCTATTAAGCCAGACATCAAAGAGACTTGTAAAAATAGAAAACAATGACCATCTTCTCACTTCATTTTTTTGTTATGAAAATGTAACTATTTTTAAAAAGTTATTTATATTAACATATAATGAAATTATTTTATTTTTATTTGTGTGTGTGTGTGTGTGTGAGGAAGACTGGCTCTGAGCTAACATCCATCGCCAATCCTCCTCTTTTTGCTGAGGAAGATTAGCTCTGAGCTAACACCTGTGTCCCTCTTCCCGTTCTGTATATGGGATGCCGCCACAGCATGGCTTGATGAGTGGCGTGTTGGTTCACACCCAGGATCCGAACCTACGAACCCCAGGCCACCAAAGCGGAGCAAGGGAACTTAACCACTATGCCACCAGGCTGGCCCCAAATTATTTTATTTTTAAAGGATTCATAAATAAATATTACATTTTCTTTCAGTTTTAATTTCTAATAATTATATTGATAGACATAACCCCCCCACACACACACACAAAACTCCTTGGGGTGCTCAATAAGTTTTAAGAGTGTAACGGGGTCCTAAAGCCAACATGTTTGAGAACTGCTCTTCAAGACAAATTCCTTTCTTCACCATCTAAACTAAACTTTTGGCTAATGGGATGAAAAGATTCTTTTTGCAATATTTTTTGCAAATGTCACTGGAAATAAAATCTATGTCCTCCCTGACCTTCCTTTCCATGAGAAGCATTCTCTGATTTTGAGAAGGAAATAGATGACGATTAGGTGATGACGAAGTCTAGGTTGACACCCACCTTCACTAATTCGGTGTAGCCCGTCTCCTTTGGGGTCCACCACGGCTGGGCCTTCAGTCCATGCACGTTGTACAGTGAGCGCTGCCAAACAGACGCAAAATGTCCCCTCTTGTGCCCGAGCTCGTACCACTTATATGCCTGAAAGAATACAGAAAGATTGAACTCCAAATGAAATAGTTTTATTAATTTTAAAATTAAAGTCACTAAAAATAAGGTATTACTTCATGACATTTAAATGAAGAGTTTGCTAGACAGGTGCTCAAATCTGCTATGGTGGTGAAATTAGTGTTATTTGATTAGGTTTCTGATTATGACCTACTATTATAAATAAATGTGTGTATTTTATTTTCACTGTTAGGCTGTAAGCTCTCTGAATACAGGATTGATGCAGCACTCATTTTGGTCTCCCCCTGAGTGGCCAGCACAGAGTCTAGGACTTATTTTGAGCAGAAAAATAATTTAAGACACTAATGTGGACTATATTTATATTTAGCTTTCATTTCTTAAGTTCTATTTCTATGTTGCCTTTAAAAGGAAAGGATTATGATTTTAATAATTTCTTCAAAGATATTTGCATTCACTGAATTGGAATGCTAAAATGGAGAGCAACATCATTTCACATGTACATTCCTTCTATGCCCACATTTAAGAAGGCTACCTCAAGGTGACAGAGTGTATATCCTCCATTAAATTAAGTAGACAGAGGGGAAATACTATTCTGAGTTAGCAGTAAATATAGTGATAAACCATATTAGATTTTTTTTAAAGGGAATTTTTTTTCCCTTTTGTTTTTTTCCTGCCATAAGGGATAACATTTACGGCTTTCGGCTGGCTGTAACACGATACAACTTGCCTCCAAGAAGACTAGCCTTTTCAGGGACAGCTGGCTGCAGAGTCTGCTGCTCCATATGTCTCCTTCAAATGACGCCCTGACCATATGCTCTCCTAGTGGCCCTCCCCACACGTTTCCTGCCCCGTGCACACCCCATTGTCTTTAGGACGGGAGACCATTCTAGTGATGGACTTAACAGTATCCCTTCCATTACTATAAGTCTGATCTAATGATTACTTTTGAAGAATGGTTTCAAATACACATTTTGATCAACTGAACATAGACATTTAATATCAAGCGGATTAAGAAGATATTCAAGAAGAATTCTTCATAAAACTCTAGATATAATTTAGATGTAAAAAATAATAACTTTTAAAAGTCTTTTAAAATTCCTATGTCAAAATTTCTTTCATTAGAAAATCAAGGGTGACAGCAGCACCACCTCATATTCTCGTTTGCTTTTACATGTGTAATCACATTTCATCTTTCCAAGATCCCCAAATATCTCCACTTTACAAATGTTGAAACTGAGGTTTAAAAAGGCTATAACCCAGGCCCCAGTCAACTTGTACCACTCTCCTTTCATCTTTGTAGCATTAAAAAATAAATTACCAAAAGTGATCATCTTATTTAATTATCTTTCTCAATAATATCTCAATTAAGAACATATACACTGGGGCTGGCCCCGTGGCTTAGCGGTTAAGTGCACGCGCTCCACTACTGGCGGCCCGGGTTCAGATCCCGGGCGCGCAGCGACGCACTGTTTGTCTGGCCATACTGAGGTGCCGTCCCACATACAGCAACTAGAAGGATGTGCAACTATGACATACAACCATCTACTGGGGCTTTGGGGAGAAAAAGGGAAAAAAAGGAGGAGGATTGGCAATAGATGCTAGCTCAGGACTAGTCTTCCTCAGCAAAAAGAGGAAGACTGGCATGGATGTTAGCTCAGGGCTGATCTTCCTCACAAAAAAAAAAAAAAAAGATGAACTTAAAAAAAAAGGAACGCATACACTATTAAAAAAAAAGGAACGCATACACTATTTACTGTTATATGGTTTCCTTGAAATACATGTAAGTGGGAGCCATAAAGTAGTTTCTTTAAAAACCAACTTCTTTAAAAGCAACTTAAAATGGCTAATTATTGTCTGATTTTAAAAATATAGCATTTTACCTTTGAAATTAATTTTACTTTTACTTATTTTTGTCCAATTTAAATTTAGGATTTTATTTCCTACACTTTTCAGTGTTAAAGTGAACAATAATATTAATTACCACAGGTGATTTTTTTGAAACTCTTACAGTCCATTTTTGAGTCATCAGCAATTCATTTTAAGGATTAGATATATTGTTAGAATAGTGAGAAAAAAATTATTACTATAGGAAAATCAAAACAGCAAACCTCATAGCTCTAGTTCAGGACTTAGAAGTCTTAGATTTTAGTCCTGGCCTTAA
This sequence comes from Ceratotherium simum simum, assembly GCF_057802395.1. NCBI lineage: Eukaryota > Metazoa > Chordata > Mammalia > Perissodactyla > Rhinocerotidae > Ceratotherium > Ceratotherium simum. Next base: position 24,221,574 of record NC_141930.1, on the reverse strand, counting down.
CATTCACCATGGTGGATGCCTGGGCAAGTGACTTGGCTTACAATGGCATGTTTAAACTATCTGTAAGGTTTTTTCCAACACTTCAAGTTAGTACTAGCGTATCAAACAGGACCCTTAATTTTATACTCCTCTGTCATTTAACTTTTAGAGAAACAAAATCATGACAATGATATATCAGGAATTTTTAAAAATCATCTTCAATGATATCTCCAATTATACAGGGGACCCAATGAATTCAGCCAGATTGCCTTTTTTTTTTTTTTACATCTAAACTACCTTACAATAAAAATTGCTAGAAAAATCAATTATCAACTTAGAATCCTCTGAAAATTTCCTCTTTACTCTTTCCTTTTTATACTTCTAATCAGGCATACTAAAATAGACAGAAAGGACACCTAGGGTACCTTCTTAAATACATTTTATATTAATGTCTACTATACTTCAAATTATTGCCAGGTATGGTACAGACACACACACACACACACACACTCATCACACAGAAACTGTGTTGAAAGATTCCAACTCAGAAAAGCCAGGCCCCATGTGGGGAACATGCCCATCACACATGGCCCCAGCTGGAGCCCGTTCTACCTGGAGCATGGTGCACAGTGGCCCACGGGAGACACACTTGTGAGAACGGTTGGCTGCAAATGGCCTGTGGAGGATTGTGAATGCCGTGGCTTGGAAATAGACCTTTATTTTTATTTTGCACTGTGGGGTTTTTGAGCATAGGAAGGCCTGGAAGTAAGTAAGACTAAAGCGAGAAGCAACAGCCAGGTTCTCAGAGCCATCGCTGAAGTGGACGGTAACAAATGACAACACTGACCAAACAAGAGGGAAGGTGAGATGGACGCCAAGGACCCGCGGAAGCTGACTTCCCAGAATGGGGCCTGACTAGACTGGAGTGAGGAGGTGGGCCTGCTGAAGGATAGGGAAGAAATTCAAGTTCTGATCCTGGGAAGCTGGCAATATCATCAAAGGAGAGACAGAACCCAGAAGAAAACAGGTTTAGAGGAAGACAAGTGAGTTGTCTCTGTGACATCGTGTGGTCACACTAAGCAGGCAGTAGACATATGCATCCGAACTCTGAGTAGGAGATGAGAGCTGGAATGTGAATTTGAGAGTTACAGAAATATTGGGAACAGCGGAGGCTACAGGACTATCCTGGTCTGTCTTCCCCTCTCTTCCTGTCCATATGAAACAAACTTGTCAGAAAAATCTTCCTCAAAAACAATTTTATCATCAGCTTTGGTGACTGGAGCAGAGCTCCACGCATAAGAACAAGAAGGATGGTTGCTTCCCAATATGCAAACTCAGAGCATCAGAGTCATCAACTCACAGATTCACCACCTAATATTGAGAATATACTAAGATGGGGTGTCTACAAGCTTGTTTTTGTTCTCCTATAAGGATGAATCCTTGTGAACTTTTTAAATTCAAGACTGCGCTGTTCTTTGCATATTAATGATAATTAAGCTGATAGAACAGTCCCATAGGTTCAAATCCCAAGCCCTTAACAAGTGTTTAGTAGTGAATTCTTTGCCCTTGAAGTAGGGGCTGTTTTCATCTAAAATGTGATAATAAATCAGACTTCTTTTATCTGTCTTTGCCCTGGACCCTGAGATGTTCAAAGATAAATTAATTAGTGACAATTACATTTACAGCAATCAGATATCAACATTTATCCAGTGTTAGATACTGTAACAAAATCATTCTTATCCCTCTCATTCAAAAGAGGTACCAGACATTACATTTAAAAGAATGAAGGAACACAAACGTGATACTGATCAGCAATTTCTTCTCTCTTCTTTCTCTTCACCTCTCATATCTCATTCTATTTCAGTTGACTGACTGGTAGGTTAGAGGGGGAAAGGTATAGAGACATAGAAATATGTAGAGAAAACAGTGTCAATTATCCAAATCTCTATTACCCCAAATTGGCTCACCTCTCCAGCTGGCAATTACCCCATCACAAAACCCCTTGCTCCAATGAACCCTCAATCATCCAAATGGTCCCATGTTATTAGTAATTTTAGAAACCTAAGCTGTGTTCTCCTTAGAGGTCACTTTATCACATTTACGGAAGGCAGTGGTTACAAAGGTTCAGTGTCTCACTTCACCCTTTTATCCCCGACCCAAAGGAGAGCCCAGGCCAGAACCCTATGATGGTGTAGGACAGGAAAGGTGAGTTTCACTGCCCACTAACGTCCCGTAAATCATGGTGGACTGGGAGGGTTTTGGAACTTACAGTATATGATGTCATGATTAACGATCTAATGTTATGTTTAAAGAAGCTGACATTATACTCAGAAAAAAGTAATAATCACAAAGAAAACATGTATCTTGTTTTAGCTACTACATTTTCTGTGTCAGTAGCTGTCATGACTATAGTTACAGGTGTTTATCTTAAACTTGGTATTAAATATTTCAGAAGGTAATTGACACAATTAACTACTGGATTCAGTGTGCTTAGGAACCAGTTGAATAACAGCTTCATTCTAAAAATAACTACTTTTTAAATTCCAAAATAAAATAAAAATAAATCTAGGCAAACTGTTAAAATATTTTTTTAAATACTTAGACAATTTCAGAGATCTTCTTCATTTCATAATTTTAAAAATATTTTTCCAAGGCAACGTTCGTCTCTGTCTCTCTATATATACACACATGCGCACACACAGACACACACATACAGATACATAAACACACACTAATTTAGAGGCTGCTCCTATGAATACTCAGCTACTTTCTTGAAAGAAACTATAAGTCAAACCCCAAAAATTCTTTATAGGATTAAACAGGAGTTGTTGGATTGTTTCAAAAAATAATTTAAATAGTGAAATAGTTTCAATCACCACCTTCAAAAGTTTATGCTCAAAAAAATTTTTCAATTGTAAATTTCTCCTAGAATTAATTCCCCTCCACTCTATCCTCTGTTAAAGAGAACAAAAGTCCACAAATCCATTACCTCTTTGTTCCCAACCCTCTGCATGGCATCCCCCAGGTGGAAATAAAATCGCCCGTCATCAGTGCCAGGATCCCCAGATTCTATTCCTTCCTGCAGAAAAGATAGTGTTTGTATTTATGAAAGAATTAAATACCAGATTTAATTCACTGGTTTACTTAATCTTTACACACCACATGAAAATCTGAGAACCAGAAAAATTCATCTCCATATTGAAGTTTGGCAATTAGGTTACTGGTCAACATTTACAATGCAAAACCAAAAAGAGGTGATAAAGCTAAATTTAACAATACATTCATCATTAATTAACATTGAAACAGCCCATTAGTATGATGCTGTGTGAATTGTCTCTAAGGGAGCAATCATATTTCAACATCCCAAAGAATTTCTCTGCCTATCCATCACATTTATTTTGCTCTCCAAATCTGACCATATGTCATCCAGAGGCTTTTTTATTCCTGAACCACAATGTTCAGTTGGTCACAGATGTTTGAATTGATAGAGACTCAACTGCAAGTAATATTTTTTTCCCACTCAAAATAAATGCATCCTTGTCTTTTAATGAAATCTTTTACAAAATGTACAATAGGATTAAAGTCAATTGGAATTTTTAAAAATGTAACTGTTGAGGGGCTGGCCCGGTGGCGCAAGCGGTTAAGTGCGTGTGCTCTGCTGCGGCAGCCAGGGGTTCACCGGTTCAGATCCCGGGGGCGCACTGATGCACTGCTTGGCAAGCCATGCTATGGTGGCATCCCATACAAAGTGGAGGAAGATGGGCATGGATGTTAGCACAGGGCCTGTCTTCCTCAGCAAAAAGAGGAGGATTTTGGCAGATGTTAGCAAAGGGCTGATCTTCCTCACACACAAAAATATATGTAACTGTTGGGGCTGGCCTGGCAGCAAAGCGGTTAAGTTCTCATGCTCTGCTTTGGTGGCCCAGGGTTCACAGGTTTGGAACCCGGGCTGAGATCTACGCACCACTTATCCAGCCATGCTGTGGCAGGCGTCCCACATATAAAGTAGAGGAAGATGGGCATGGATGTTAGCCCAGGGCCAATCTTCCTCAGCAAAAAAGAGGAGGATTGGCAACAGATGTTAGCTCAGGGCTAATCTTCCTCAAAAAAAAAAAAGTAACTGTTATTAAACAAATCCTACTCTAAAACACTTAGCTGATTTCTCCCCCATCTCCCACATAAGGACTGAATGGAGATTTATGTAAAAAAAAACCAGAGAAAATATAAAAAAGAATGAGTTCAGAAAAGTGAAAGGACAAAGGAAAAAAAAAATTTAAATGTCAAGGAATTTTTTCTAAAAATCTGCATCTTTGAGGCCTCTTCATAAGAAGCCCATTATCTTTTACTGAGAAGAAATGTTATTTGCATAATGTTGGGACATAGCAGCAAGGAACAGGAGAAGCACCGCTCAGGAGAGAAGGAGAGCTATGATCAGGGCCCCTGACTGACAGACACTCAAATAAATGTCCTTGCTCTTAACCAACCCCGCCCTCCGTCTCCCCATCTCTGAGGCAGGGAGATATTACTAGGCCCTTATTACGACAAAGGAAATCTAAGGGGACACTTTAAAGCAGAGGAACCCACATGCCCACAGGGTCCTGGCGGGGAATGTAAAGGACTGCAGAGGCCCAGTGCAGCCGAGACAGACGGGGTGCACGGCTGCCTCAAGCAGACACCGTGCTCAGTGCCTGTGCTGGGATGTGGGCCAGATAAGACCTTTCCTGCGAAACCAGAAATCTGCATGACTATATAAAATGTTCATTTCCTCAACTAAGGCAAGCAATTAAAATTGTTTTTAGTAGAATTATGTTGGACAAATAAAACATGCAAGCTATCTGCAATCAGTGGGTTGCTATTTGGGATCTCTGATGTAAGTCATGTGAAAGAAAGAGATCATAAAAGTGTAATATACTGCTACTTTAAAAAAAGTCCACAGGTTTCCCATCAGCCATCTGTCTAATAAGGTAGCTGCTAGCTAATGTTACCACATAAATTAAAATCAATTAAAATTAAAAATTCTGTTCCTCAGTCACACTAGCCCCATTTCAGGTGCTCAATAGCCACACGTGGTTAGTGGCTACCGTATTGGAGAGTATAAACACAGAACATTTCCATTGTGGCAGAAAGTTCTGTTGGACAGCCCTGAGCTAGACAAAACATGATTCTGGTGAACTGACAAGGATTCAACTAGATACGAGGGAAAAAAAGGACAGCATATTTTAATCTAAATATTTTGAGCTATCAGGTTTTTTGGGGTTTCACCTCTTCGTCTGCATTTGTCACATCACTTTGTAGAGGTTGCCGTGAGCCCTGTTCAAACAGTCTCAATGTATAATTAAATTGTAAAAGGAACATTTAATGCATTGCCCATATTTTAAAATATTATATCAATAATTTCTGTCTACCTTTGACATTTAAATAAAAACCAGTAACAACTGCAGTTTTAGGAATTTCTTAATAAAGTCTTTTCCAAGCAGTCTCTGCTCACATATTTGGTGTTTCTACATCCGACACTCAATTACAGTGAAGGTCCACTCTGCCTAGGAAGATCACGGTCAGAGGGGGTACATTCTGTTGATGAAAAGACTCAGCAGTGCATGCCAATCAATCTACAATGTATCATCAAGGGCGTCCAAGTGACTCAAAGGAATGGGAAGAAGGAAAAAGAGGAGGGGCAGGGGCAGTTACCTTTAAATAGGGAATGCTCTCAGCAATCTTGTTCCGCGCCTTCAGGATAAAGCCGTAATGCACTTTAGCAAAGCCGTCATTAGGTGTCACATTCAGAATCTAAACTCCAAGAAAACAAAAAGCTACTGTGACTGACTACAAATTCTACAAATGACTATCAGAACAAATGTTAATTAGCTCTGCTGCACTTGGACTGGATTATGATGCTACAGCTTACAACACTACAGTGATTTACTCATTGCAATATACTACGCTTAAATTCATGGCCCCACTTTCCCTCAGCTCACAATGTTCGCACATCTACACGTCAGTTCCTCAAGAATGAAGAAATGAATGAAAAGGCAATGACTACTAAAGCATTGCTTTAACAATGCAAATCAGCAAAATATCTGTCAATTGATAGGACTTCAACATTTTTTTACTGATCTGGAAAAAACTGCTTTAAATTTGCTATACTTGAAGTCAACTCTGAATGGTTATTATACATTTCTTTAAATACATGCTTTATACACTGTCTTAATTAAGAGAAAATTTAGATTTGCATTTGTAATATACCATGAGTCATTCATTCAACATAAATTTCTTGACTGCCCAGACCATTTTAAGGACTGAGGATAAAGCAGTGAGCAAATCCAATACTCTGTGATAAAACCCAGGTAAATATTTAATATAAACCAAATCACTGTTTACTATCATATGCATTTATTATGATTAAAGGTAAATTATGCAAAATGCCGATAAATTAAATATTAGCACTGAGAAATCAAAACAATAACAGTCAACTTGTGAAGCTGCTTAGACAAACTAATTTACAGAACAAAAGTGAAAGGTGAAGAAGGCTTGAGTTGGGTGCATGTAGAGAAAAGATGAACATCCTGTAGCTGCCCTTCATCCTTGCACTTGAGTGGGAAGGGAGGGTCAGAGCCACGGTGGGTTCCTTACACAGAAGGAGTAAGTGCACCAGGAAAGGGGACCCCACGCCCTTCGTGAGTTCACACTACACACTGCCAATACTTGAGCGTTTTCCATCTTGTAGTTGCTTGTGCACCTCATCCATTAGCAAATCCAGCCAACACTACCTTCAAAATATACTCAGAATCCTACCCCTTGTCATTTCCTTCACCGCGGCTCCAAGTCTAGCATCTCTCCCCCACCTTCTTACAGGAGCCTCCTAACTGCCAACCCTTGCCTCCCAGCCCCCTCTGCACTCCCAGCCCCTCTCTCCTGTAACCCCTTCTCCCACTGGGGCCCTGAATGGACTCACCAAATCCTAGGTCAGATTTCATCCCTCCTCTGTCCAAAACCCAAATGGGTTCCATTTCATGAAGAGTAAAAGACCAAGTTCTAGGAACAGCCTCCATGGCCTCCCTTAACCTGAGCCTCTCTACTTTTCTGGCCTCCTCTCCTAACTGCCTCCCACCAGCCACTCTGAGGCACCCTGGACTCCTTGCTGCCATGTGGCAAACCAAAGGCACCCCCGCCTCAGGACATTTGCACTTGCAGTACTCCTTTGCCTCAAACACTCTTCCCTTAGACAACCAAATGGCTCACTCCCTTCTTTGATGAAGTCCTTGCTCAAAAGTTACCATCTCAGTGAAGCCTGTGCCCAACCACCCCCATCACTAGTCTTTATCCTGACTCCTTTTTCTTCACAGCATGCATCACCATCTGACTGATTATATTTTCATTTCTCCCACTAAGAAGCAAGCTCCACAGGGATCTTGTCTGTTGCACTCACTGCTGATCCCCAGTGCTCCGAACAGTGCCCAGCACACAGCAGGTGGTCCAGCAATCTGCACTAACTGAATGACGGGTGCAGGCCGGGCTTTCCTGCCTAACTGGATCTCTGAAAGCATAGCCCCTGCTGCTTCTGCACCTTCCACAGCACTTGTTACTGAGCTAGATACTGAGCAAGAGCTCACTAAACCCTTCTGGAACTGAACTGAATTGGGGCTGATCATGCTTCTGACAGCATAACTATGAAGGGATTATTACAACTATTGCAGCTACTGGAGACACACAGCCATGATCTCAAGTAATTAGCAAATGTATTCATTTATGGTATTTTAGAACACAGAACTCTTCTAGGCTCTGGACATATAAACATAAATGAGAGATACTTTCTTTTCTCAGGGAGCTCTCAGTCAAGGGAGGAAGAGAGATTCACAAGCACACAATGGTAATGCAAGGCAGTAAGTGTAACCACAGCGATAGACACGAAGCATGCAGGGGGTATGGAGGACAGGCACTTGCTTATTCTAAGTGGGTGTGGCAGGGACAAAGTTGGAAAGGTGTTTAGGGATGAATAGGAGTTCACTAGGGAAAGAGAAGATGGGGAATAGGCAGGGAAGAGGCACTCAAGGCATAGGAGAAAAGGAGTAAAAAGGAACAGTGGGCCAGGAACAGTAAAAAGGAATGGGACTGGAGATGAGGGCAGGAGGCAAATCACAACAGGTCCTGTTTAGAATTACATGCAAAATAATCCTCCAGGGAGTAGAAAAAAATTAAAAATGCTTCTACTTGTATTTGTCTTTGAAATATAATATTTAGCATGCAGCAGGCTCCAGGGCTCTCCTCTCATCTGCATGGCAGACAGTCACACATCCCATTCATACCCGTGCTATCGTGAGGGGAGGGTGGGCGATCAGGCCCCAGAGCTACCAACAGTGCTGCCCTCCCTGTTTGATTCTTATGATCACCTGCTGTGCTCACTATAGTTCACACATGGATGCAGAATGGACGTGCAGGTGTATTTAGCTGTAATCAACAAACCTCACAAAACGAGTGGCTTCATACGATTTCTAAGAAACCCAGATTGAGACTAATATTAATAATATTACATAGATTCTCTCTCTTTCTTTACACAAACACACACGACACAGACATCAAAAACCTGGTAGAGCTGACATCTCTAGCCCAGCACAAACTCTTTGCATGACACATTACCAGGGTAAAAAAATCATGTGATATAACCATAAATAGTATTGCATATCGATATTACTAAAATATTAATTTTTCAGTGAGAATGAAAAGAATTTTTGGCGGTTAAATGAAATTTAAAAAGCATTTGAAATACTTCATTTCATCTTAAAACTTATCTGGGGTGTGTACCTTTTGTAATATATATCACATATTAGTACACACGCATATATACATAATATATAAATACATAAACATACATATCACAGGTATTTGCTTGAAAATTTTTTACTGGAAGGGTTTGCGTGTGAAGACCACTGCTGCGGGCAACGGCAACCACTGAAGAGTTCAAGCCGAGGGTGGCATGGTCAGATTTGTGTTTTGTGTTGACGAAGGTCAGAGAAGAGGAGGCTTGGACAGGATAAAGCTGTCCTAGTTCAGAAAAGAGATGATGCGTGATGGGTTAAAATTCAGAAGGTAAAATTAAGAGAAATTAGTGATTTGGTACCAGATCATAAACTCCATGAGGGCAAAACCAGTGTTCATTTCATTAACTTCCATTTCCCAGGCTAGCATGTGTGGGTTTCAATAAGTACGTGTTGACTAAGTGAATGGATATACGTGAGGAGTGAGGGGAGGGAAGAATCAGGAATGATGCTCGACTTTTGACAGTGGGTGGCCTGGGTAACTGGTAGTGTTGCCAACGCAGAGGGAACGCAGTGTGCCTCTCAAAGCTACAGATGTGAGCAATCCACATCAAACCATTTTAAAGGCAGTTTTTGTTGAAACTAAAAGCAGCAAAAACCCACCAAGGGAACTATCAATGATTTGTATAAATTTACTCAAAAATAAAAATCAACATGAAGAAAAATATAAAATTACACTATCAGTTTTCTGAAAATGATCTTTGACTGAGACATAAACATACCAGGATAAACTTTGGTTAAGGCAAGAGAACCCATTAGATACAGCTGATTAACTGAGCAGTGACAGGAGGGAATAAAAAGCAAACCCCACACATATTTTCAGTCTATTAATGCTTCTTTAAAAAGAAACCCACTCAATTGTATACTATGGCTATATTTTAGCCTTTCTGCATTCTGTTATGCTTATTTGGATGAGATTATGATTTCAAATGTATAAATAACAGCAGGTAAATTTTATTTTTCAGGATGAAGTAAAATGTTTCACATAGCCAAGATTTAGTACCAGGTGAAAAGAATGAATATATTCAAGGCAGGTTTTGAAAAGGTGGAGGAGGACAAATTCCCAGTGGGTGAGAGAGACTGGCGCGCTTTCAGATCCTGCCCTAACTTCAAATGCGCCTGGGACCCAGTCAACACTTGATCATGTTTTTTGGAAGGAAGGAAAGAAGGAAGGAATTCTATAATTCCATCTCTGTGGCTTCTGACAGTGGCAGAATAACCAGTGTGTCTGATATAGTTTGACAATTCATACATTCATATGATCCTGAATCACTGAGATACATGTTTCCCTTAACCAAACTTTGCAAGACAGGGCACTCAGCATAATGTTTTAGCCATTAGTAAATACAATGCCCCACATGGACTTATTTTATGACCTGGAACAGGTACTTTAGTACATGGCACACATTTCCAATATTGTAGGTTCGATCCACTCTGTGTAGATATTAGAGATGCTATAAACAGCAAAGGTCTTATTTCTGTTCTCTCTGAGAAAATATAGGGGCCGGCCCAGGGGTACAAGCGGTTAAGTCAGTGTGCTCCGCTTTGGCAGCCCGGGGTTCACAGGATCCCGGGTGCGCACCGACGCCCCGCTTATCAAGCCATGCTGTGGCAGGGTCCCATATGAAGTAGAGGAAGATGGGCACGGACGTTAGACCAGGGCCAATCTTCCTCAGCAAAAAGAGGATTGGCAACAGATGTTAGCTCAGGGCTGACCTTCCTCACAAAAAAAAAAAAAAAGAAAATGTAAAAATTATGACAAGGATGAAAAGACAACTGCTTCAAAATTCAATGATTTTCAATTAAGTATCAACAGCAACAAAGGGAGGAAAGCATCACTTTGTGAGTAGACCAGTCCTTAGACTGAGCAGGAAATCTCTATACTTGACAGCATTTTTAAAACAGAAGGAATCATATTGGCTATTACTGAGTAGTAGTATTTCGATGTAAGGTGCACCAGCTTGAAAACCACTGACCAAAAGGCCTAAATTAAAGAATAACAAGTAAATGTATTCATCTTTCTGTTATAGAGGCATTAACTTTCTCCAGCTACTAAGTTCATTTGGTATCCTGTTTGTTCTATACGAAATGAATACCCTCATTGCTTGCAGGAGTCACAGTTCTCTAGATTTTATAGTTACTTGAGACTTAGAGGTTATTTATTAAAACACTCATTATAAGGTAGAAATCCTTTAAAGGCATCCTTGCTAGAGGATTGAAGAGTTAACGACCTCTGAAAGGTAATTTACTCCATATGCCCAAAAGATTCAGGTCTTGTAGTCTTTCTCTAGACCTGATTTTTCGTGAAAAAAGGAAAAGATTGTCTGTTTTTACATTCATGGAAAACTTGAGTTCCTCTTTCTATCATAAAGAACACTTTTAGAAAGGCTATTTGTGGACTGATAAATATAAAGCGTTAAAAATATCAATTATAAAGGTTTTGATGGTTAAAGTTTTCATGTACCATGTGTTAACTAAAATTTAAAATCTGATTGAGAAAAAAGGGGATGAAAACAAAATGTAGAACACGGCAACTATAATAATACTTACATTTTATTTAACTTGATTTAAAACAAAGAAATTAAGAGATTGGGTGTAAAATAAATGCAATTTATAAATAACATTAGAACTTCATGTTCAAAACAATTTCATGTAGTTCATAGAAGATAGCTGCCTGCTTACCTCTTCATAAACCTTCTTGGCATTGTCATTATCTCCAATCAAGAGGTACCCCACTCCAAGGTCATTCTTTAAGGAAGTGTCATCAGGAAATAGTTGAACTAATTTCTGTAGAGTTAGCAGGGAACCTCTCATGTGACCTGATTTGGCAGGAAGGAAAAAAAAAAAGAATAAAAATAAAAATAGATTATGTAGATCTTTGTTTTTTTTTTTTTTTTAAAGATTTTTATTTATTTATTTTTTCCCCCCAAAGCCCCAGTAGGTAGTTTTATGTCATAGTTGCACATCCTTCCAGTTGCTGTATGTGGGATGCAGCCTCAGCATGGCTGGAGAAGCGGTGCGTCGGTGCGCGCCCGGGATCCGAACCCGGGCCGCCAGCAGCGGAGCGTGCGCACTTAACCGCTAAGCCACGGGGCCGGCCCTATGTAGACCTTTGTATTGAGACTACAAATCACAAGAGAGTATTCAACAGAGCCTGAAGACCAACTGAAATCTGAGTCTATTTACTGATAGCTAAGTACCTATTAGGCTTTATTCCTGTAGTTTGAATGGTATCAATAACTCCTGTAAGTAGATACTAAATATGATACTGGTTATAAACATTTTAAAGACATTTTCATTTTTCAAAATCATCATTTACCTTCTTATGTCAAATTTCCTCTTAAAGTTTTAGTTACCAATTCCTTGTAAAAAAATATTTTGCTGAGATATTTTTGCCTTATTATGATTAACTTTAAAATTATGAATACAGAACAGACAAATAAAAAGTCTAATAGATTTCAGGGTCTAGCACCCTGTATAAACTTGAAGAGGCACTGAGGTACACTGCTGACAGTGTTTCCAATTAAGCGTGTCCTTGTCTCTAGGTAATGGCCAGTCATGGAGCAAAGGAGACATCATCCAGTGTTATGGGACCCTCTGGTGGACGACAGGATACTATGCACAACATGAATCATGAAAACCCCAGCTTCAATTCATTTTTAAGGCTGTCTCATG